>NW_013666917.1:287517-288826 GCF_000517525.1 Limulus polyphemus
AGTAATAATAACTTTTTAATTCTTGAATATTTTATCTTCTAGGCTGTTGTCACACATATTTCTATAAAAAAAAAACGTCTGTAATGACTAAACATACAATAAATCCAACAGAAAATTCGGTGTTTGAAACCTTAAAATTATTTACATGTATCCATAATGAACTGCTTTGTATATGTTCTATAAATCTTTAATGTTTTCTGCCTTAAGTTTCAGCATATGAGTTATTAGAACAAGTTGTATTAAAATTTGTGGAAAAAATACTTTCCTTGTATAAAACTCACAAAATTAATTTTTATTTTTATCTTAACAAACTTGTTTAATTGTACATTAAGTGTAATGTCGAGATATAAAATCGTTTTGTATTATTCAATGATTTTTAAAAGAGTAATTGAGTAAATAGTTTCAATTATCTAAGTTATGTTTCATATTATTGTCAAATCACCATTATGCATGCAACAGTGATACAAAATACCCCCCACCTCCAGTGTCTCAGAGGTAAGTCTGAGGGCTCAAACTGCTAAAAACCAGGTATCGATACTCGTGATGGACACAGCATAGACAGTCAATTGTGTTGTTTTGTGCTTAACAACAAGCACACGAAATGAAAAAAAATGTTTGGGCTAGAGCTGTTTATTATATAAAAGTCTAAGGAGTGTTATCACAATGCAGTTGGTTCCCATAGGATACAATAAACTCGTTGAAACTGCAACAGAAAGAAATTATTTAAAATATCTGTAAGGGAAGAAGACTTATGTGGTTGACGTTTCGGCTAACTGACCTTCACTGTGTCATGATGAAGCTCTATTAACCAAAAGTTTGACCACATAAGTTTTTCTTTCTATTTTTAGACCTTACAGTAAATTTCTTTGTTATACTTGTTAAAACTGCTTTAACTAAATAAACTTGGTGTTTCTCATTATACACATCAAACCACCTAAATATTCAATGGAGAGCAAAACCACCATTTACAACATCCCTTGTGAATGTGGACTTCTATACATGGAGAGCAAAACCACCATTTACAACATCCCTTGTGAATGTGGACTCTATACATGGAGAGCAAACCACCATTTACAACATCCCTTGTGAATGTGGACTTCTATACATGGAGAGCAAAACTACCATTTAAAATATCCCTTTGTGAATGTGGACTTCTATACATTGAAGAGCAAAACCACCATTTACAACATCCCTTGTGAATGTGGACTTCTATACATGGAGAGCAAAACCACCATTTACAACATCCCTTGTGAATGTGGACTTCTATACATGGAGAGCAAAACCACCATTTACAACATCCCTTGTGAAT
>NW_013666917.1:289593-290702 GCF_000517525.1 Limulus polyphemus
TTTGACATCAAATTTTGGGGTAAAAAGTGCGTCTTATACACCGAAAAATACGGTAATTGGCATAATTTCCTCAAACATTTTGAAACACAAACAAGATATTCGTTAACAGAGAAAATAACTCGATTTTAAATGTTTATTTCATTCTAGAATTTAAACTGAACTATTCTGAATATGTTTTAAAATTCAGTTTTCAATAAATAACAACTTATTGTACACAATTCTAAAAATGAGCGTTTCCAGCCTCAAAAATACAATAAAATACTAAATAACTTACTGTACGGGATAAAAGAAAAAAAAACTTATGAGACTGCACACAGTCTCATACACTCAGCATCTTTCGGCGTATTTACCGCATCATCTTCAGGAGTGTGATGTTGTGCAAGAATCAGACTCATTTATACCCTTACAAAAGTCACCAGAATACAATTCATATACTAAAGAATTTCACGCCATCTGCTGACAACATTTCCATAATATTTGTTTAACACTTTAAATTTCCTTTTATATATATTTGATTATCTCAATAGATTCACGTATATTCATACTAATGACATTTTCAGGTTGTGCTAAAGTAACAGATTTTTCTCATTGAATTGTGTGTTTTGTTTCACTAATGTGTTCTGGTAATGGTGAAATCGTAATATTATTCTTTTTAATATTTCTTTTTTATTTATTTATTTTATATTTTAAATTTCTTCTAGTTTGTTCTATATAAACTTTTTCACAATCACATGATATTTTGTATTTACCAAATTCTTCTATTAAGTCAATTTCATCTTTAGTTATATTAAGAATTTAGCTAACTTTGTTTATCGGTTTATATATAGGAAAAAAAAATATTTGTTTACTAAATTGCTTTATTACTTAACACGATAAACCGGATATAAATGAAATTATTAAGCCTTCTTTTTTACTTTCTTCAGCAAGTAGTTTTAACTACATTTTTTCATCCCTGATTTTTAGTTTTGACATCTCTGTCAACAATATCTGGATTAAAACCTCTTTCTTCTGTTATGTAATGTTTTTTTGTTTTTTTTTAATTTCGAGCAAAGCTAGCTATGTAATGTACTTAAGTAATAATAACTTTTTAATTCTTGAATATTTTATCT
>NW_013666917.1:291545-293653 GCF_000517525.1 Limulus polyphemus
CCAGAGATTAAAATCATATAATAAAACAGAACAACATTAGAATAATTAGAAATGGACCACACAGAACAAAGGTCAAAAAAATCGTTTACTTGTTGTTGTTGTTGAGTACGAAGCTACACAATGAGTTATCTGTGTTCTGCATAGCGCGAGTATGGTAACCCGATGTTTAGCGTTGTAAACCCAGAGGCTTCCTGCTTAGCCAGTGGGGTGAGGAGGGAGGCAAAGTTAAAGAAGATTCAGGATTGAATTCCGGCCATTGCCATCATTAACTGATGACTGAAATGTAGGATATAAACTAAATGTCATATTTTAGAAAGATTAGTAACTAATTCATAATTAGACTTAAGTGATCGTATAGGGTATTAACCATGACATTGATTCTAAAAACTGTTTGTTTGTTTTTTACTCTCAAAATATTTAAAACCACTCATAAAATGTAATTAAAACAGTTATAAAATTAAGCTTCTGTCCACTTCCATATTTCAAACTGAATTTCAAATACATGGATTTTAATAGCCTATCTTATAAGGCTAGGTAATATAATTTATAATCTAAAAATCTTATTCAATTAAGAATCTATTGATTTAATGATGTATTTTAACTAATTAGTAATTAGTTTCAATTTACTTGAGTTCTTGAGTAAGTTAGGGTTGGTTTGATTACGTTTTACAACGTCTAAGAAATATTTTAGTCATAGAAATATATAGCTCCATTACCCAGTTATTCATCCTAATTATTAAGTATGTAGTCTTTTAGGCTACTGCTTCGCTACCTACTGGGCATAGATAACGAATTTGTAACTTAATAATTCTAAAAGCATATCCATTTAGCTTTTTTTCATTTTGCTTCATTTAGCGGAGCTGGAATAATATTTATTTTGTGAAGCACAACTGTCAGTGATCAGTTCCCAATTCCATGAAAAATATATTTATGTTAATTAGAGCGCATGTAGAAACTTTAATGTCTGATAAACAAAACTAGTTAACCCGATCGCTAAGGGAAAGTAAAAAGTGAAAGAGAGAAATGAAGGAGATGTGAAACAAGAAACGATCATTTCTCTACTCACACGTGGTATGTACGAACCTATAGCCTCCAAACAGGCTTGGGCTAATGAGTTTCTTTAGTTGTGAAACATGCAGAGCGAAATGTATCTCGCTAACCCTTGTCTCAATGATCGACCACTAGTTCTTTATTTTAGCCTTTATTCGATTAGCAGCGCTATCACTGATTATTAAAGTTAACTGGTTATCACCACACTTTATCGGTTGTATGTATTCTTGTATATTGAAGTTGTTATAGCTGGTTGAATGTTTTCTTATATATTGAATTTACTTTTAGCCGGTTGCATGTATTGTTGTATGTTTTTGTTTAATATTTAAGTTATTGTAGCCGGTTGTATGTTTTGTTGTATATTGAAGTCATATTGCCTGCTGTACGTTTTGTTATATATTGAAGGTGTTATAGTTTGTTGTATGTTTTGTTGTATATTGAATTTTTACAGCCGGTTGTATGTATTGTTGTATATTGAAGTTATTATAGCCCGTTTCGTTATATATTGAAGTTGTTATATTCGGTTGTATGCTTGGTTGCATATTGAACTTCTTACAGGCGGTTGTATATATTGTTGTATGTTGAAGTTGTTTTAGACAGTTTTATGTTTTGTTGTATATTGAAGTTGTTATATACGGTTGTATATTTTGTTTTGTGTCGAAATTATTAAAACCTATTGTATGTTTTGATGCACGTTGAAGTTGTTATAGCCGATTGTATGTTTTGTTGTGTTGAAGTTTCGTTCTATGTTGCATTTGTTAAAACAGGTTGTATGTTTTGTTGTATACTGAAGCTGTTATAGATGGTTGTATGGTATGTTGTATGTTGAAATTGATAAAACCAGTCGTATGCTTTGTTATCTGTCGAAGTTATTAAAACCGATTGTATTTTTTGTAATATATTGTGGTTGTTATAGCTATTTGTATGATTTGTTCTATATTAAAGTTGTTACAGATAGCTTTATGTTTTGTTGTGCATTGACGTTGTTACAGCCGGTTGTACCTTTTGTTGTATAATGAAGTAATTACAGCCGGTTGTGTGTTTTGTTGCATAGTGAA
>NW_013666917.1:294653-301194 GCF_000517525.1 Limulus polyphemus
GAGTCGAATACCTTAACCACCTGGCCATGCCGGGCCGAAATATCGTCTGAGGGTTTCAGAAATCATAATTAGAGAAATGTTCTTTAAACGTTAAACTAATGAAACAAAAATTAATGAATTTATAACCCAACCTTTGCATATTTTACTAAAATTATGAAGTGGTACCACAAAAGAACACAGTTTTATAAAGACCAAAAATACGGGTGACAACGAGGGTTTGCAAATGCAATGAATTAATGTATTATAATCATTGTAAGTTTAGCGCATTGCATACCCCTAGGTGGATCGGTGTATTAACATTATCTGATTTATTCATTTTTAGTCATGTTCTATAAGATAAACTTGCTTTTGTTATCGTTCTGGTGAACAAGCTGTCAAAGTAAGGACTGTTTGTTGTTGTTTGTCGGCTTGTCGAGAGTGAAGCAGATTACGTTTGACTCAAAATATGTTTATCCCATTCCTCCTGATTATCTTTGTTTGCTCTAGAATTTTCACGCAAAGCTTCTCAATGGCTATCTGCGTATGGCCATCCCTAATTTTGAACTGATAGACTAGAAGGAAGGCAGACATTCAACAGCACCTACTACTAACTCTTGGGTTACCTTTGACCGAATAGTTGTATTTGATCGTCATTCTTATTGCACATCCACGGTCCAAAGTACAGGCCTCGAGCCATAGATCCTCAAGTTCATAGTCCGAGCACGCTAGCCCCTAGGCCATGTCCGGTTCGACTTAATTAGCTCATTACAGATTTTATTTATTTAAAACAGCGGAATAGCTCTGAAATGATATCTTAATGATATACATACTGACCAATTAGATTTTTGTTTGTTTGTTGTTAAGTGCAAGGCTACACAATAAGATATTAAAACACAACTGAACTTGTGTTATAAGTCCTCTGACTTTCTGATAAGCCACTAGGGGGAGGGACGACCTGTTAGGGGGAATGTTATAAAACATTTACAATTAAACGTGATATCTAGCTATTACTATTGTTGTAGAAATTTGATCCGTACTCTTTGTTGTCGCTTTCTTAGCGAAAGGAGTAATAAACCTTCAGATCCTAATTCTAATATTGGATTTCGTCATCAGAGCAATATGGCATTCTTCTTCAGATAATATTGTTGCTGTTTTTCTTGTGCGTAGTTGTACTGGCAGAAGAGAACTTGACCTCAATGTATTAGTTTCAAGTCAAACTCTATCTCTGCAGAACCGGTGCCATTGGTACTATATATATACAGAAAATATTTGAAATAATCTTATCTGACGTCTCACGTCTAATTTATCGACAATCCGGAACAACGGTTTCCAAACTTTTTTTTCAGTGCCGAGCCTATTTCAATCTCGCGACCCCATCACAACCTGTCACGGCTCCAGGATTGCGAACTACTGACCTAGATGCTAGACACCTCAAATCCTAAATGTTTATTACTGGTTGTTTGTTTGTTTTTTGTTTTTAGTTTTAACATGGTATTTCAAGTGTGGTCTCCCAGTGGGTCAGCAGTAAGTTAATGGACTTATAACGCTAAAATCTGAGTTTCGATTCCCCGGGGTGAATAGAGCGCTGATAGCCTATTGTGTAGCTTTGCGCTAAAATACAACGAATTAAGTCTTATAGCAAAAAAAAAAAAAAAAAAAACAATATTCTTATTTTCCCCCGGTGGCTCAGCAGCGAGTCTTATGTCTTATAACGCTAAAAATATGGTTTCGATACCTATAGTCGGCAGAACACGGCCCCTTTTGCATTTATGCGCTTAACAGCAAACAAAGAAAATCAAAGCCAGATGCGGAGAAAATTGTTGGTAGTTCACGTTTGTAATGTAACATTTATTCTTTACTTACCTCTTGTGGTTTATTTTAAAAGCAAACCACCAGAAATCAAAACTCGAAACCAAGTTTAGGAGATTGTAAGTCGACTTTTCATGAAATAAATCTATATATATCTATAATACTGTAAATTTATTATAGGTAAAGCATAAATTCTAAATTTCAACAAAATGTAGAATTCTGTATGAATGATTTCTCCCCAATTTATCATAACTTTCAAATTACTGCTGGAGAATAGTGACGTTTTTCTAGAGTTTCTTGCAGTCAGGTGGCGCCTACAGTAGAGTTGCAATATAAAAGGGGTGGGAAGTGGTACCAAAAGAGGAAGATAGTAATTCAGTAAAGTTATTTACAATAATTATAGCTGACTAGTGATATATAGTGGAGAGTACCGATGATAAATTAAAAACAGGAACGACTGAATTATCTATGTAAACTACCCCCCTCTCTCTCTATCTCTCTATAGAAGGAGTGTTACTGTAATAGACAGGGCATCTTTAATCGTACGTAGAGGCAATTACGAGCAGCAGATGAAATAACCTTATCGCTTTATATAATTGAATGAAAAAATGAAGACGAGACGAAACGAGGGGAGGCAGTTGGTATAAAGAGCAATTTTCGGTTAACGATGATCCGTAATTTCTCTGCTTTCTTTATGTTCGAGACCGATTGCAAGATCAGTGAAAAGGGGATTCCCCTTTCTGCGATTAGCAAATCGTATCTACAAAGGACCCAGCCGGTAGTAAGAAGCTTAATTTGAATTAATTTAATTCAATCCTTTAATACTTAGTTTAATCCTTTCCCTACTGAAAGTTTCCGTCAGCGAACGGATCGTTTGAAGACTATTAAGTAAGATATATAGCCTGCCGCAGTTACATATAGACAGATCAAAATAATATATATATATTATTTAACAGGCTTTTACAAAATAAATTGCTTATATTATTCTATATAAGTTGACTGACTAATTACTGCTTTATTATATAATACGTATTTCGTTTCATTTTATTTTTTTCGGGCCACACAAAAATAATGAAAGACGTCATGCGATACATTATTAATTCCCCACGTTATGTACCGTGGATATCTTGATCATGGTTTCTTTATCAACGAACAAATCTATTTTAAAATCATTACCTAAACAAGGTATTCATCATACAGCATTTTAACATTAAATTCGTAAGCGGGTTTTCTTGTAATTTTGTGTAACAATTAATATGAATTTTCATTATTCTCTTTTGTTCACGACGGATTACAATAAAAATTTATACCAAACCTGATTTGTTTAATAGAATAGTTGAGTTAATGTTAAATAAAAGTCAACAGCAAAACCAGTCGCGAGGAAAATCCGGTCTTCAACCCATAGTGACGTGTTTAGAACGGAAAGACGTAAAGTGTCGCTTAATCCTTAAAAAGGTTTGATGGTACATTAATATGTACTACACGTTATAATATAATGAAATACAGTATACCAAAACCAACTTTCAAAAAACTAATTAGAATCATGCCGTCAAGCTGGAAGCACCTTTTAATAAACCGGCAGAGGTGAACGGCGACAATATTCCTTTCACATCACCATCTATAAGAATTGTCTCCTATAGAATGACAAGATTTGTATGACAATACAAACTATAAGGATTGTCTATTATATAGTGACAAGATTTGTATGACAATACAAACTATAAGAATTGTCTCCTATATAGTGACAAGATTTGTATGACAATACAAACTATAAGAATTGTCTCCTACATAGTGACAAGATTTGTATGACAATACAAACTATAAGAATTGTCTCCTATATAGTGACAAGATTTGTATGACAATACAAACTATAAGGATTGTCTATTATATAGTGACAAGATTTGTATAACAATATAAACTATAAGAATTGTCTCCTATAGAGTGACAAGATTTGTATGACAATATAAACTATAAGAATTGTCTCCTATAGAATGACAAGATTTGTATGACAATACAAACTATAAGGATTGTCTATTATATAGTGACAAGATTTGTATGACAATATAAACTATAAGGATTGTCCCCTATATAGTGACAAGATTTGTATGACAATATAAACTATAAGAATTGTCCCCTATATAGTGACAAGATTTGTATGACAATACAAACTATAAGAATTGTCTCTTACATAGTGTCAAGATTTGTATGACAATATAAACTATAAGGATTGTCTCTTACATAGTGACAAGATTTGCTTGTCACTATATAATAGACAATCCTTATAGTTTGTATTGTCATAATTTGTATGACAATACAAACTATAAGAATTGTCCCCTATATAGTGACATGTTTTGTATGAAAATAGTGACTATAAGGATTGTCTCGTATACATAGTGACAATGTTTCTTTTAAACAACCGACTGTAACGATTGCCTATTATATAATGATAAGATTTGTATGAAAAAACAATTGTAAGGATTATCTCCTATATAGTGACAAGATTTCTATGACAATACGAACTGTAAGGATTGTCTCCTATTTTGTGTTAAAATATATATAATACCTTGTGTAAGGATTGTTTGCTATATAACGAGAAGATTTATATGACAATACAGACATTAATGATTGTCTCCTATATAGTGACAAGATTTGTATGACAATATAAACTATAAGGATTGTCTCCTATAGAATGACAAGATTTGTATGACAATACAAACTATAAGGATTGTCTATTATATAGTGACAAGATTTGTATGACAATATAAACTATAAGGATTGTTTCCTATTTTGTGTTAAAATATATATAATACCTAGTGTAACGATTGCCTATTATATAATGATAAGATTTGTATGAAAAACAATTGTAAGGATTATCTCCTATATAGTAACAAGATTTCTATGACAATACGAACTGTAAGGATTGTCTCCTATTTTGTGTTAAAATATATATAATACCTAGTGTAAGGATTGTCTGTTATATAATGAGAAGATTTATACGACAATACAGACATTAATGATTGTCTCCTATATAGTGACAAGATTTGTATGACAATATAAACTATAAGGATTGTCTCCTATAGAATGACAAGATTTGTATCAATATACCAAATCTAACGATTCTTTCCAATATAGTGAGAAGATACGTATGACAATACCAACAGTAAATACTGTCTCCTATATTGTGACATGACTTGTATGACAACACAATAGTAAAGATTGACTCCTATCAAGTACCAAGATGTCTATGACACTTCTAACTGTAAAGATTGTCACCTATATAGTGAGAAGTTATGTATGACAATACCATAAGGATTATCTCCTATATAGTGACAAGACCTGTATAACAATGCCAACTTTAAGGATTAAATATATTTATAGGAGGTGAGTCTTACAGTTCGTGTTGTCAAACAAATCTTGTCACTATACCAACCATAAGAACTATCTTCTACAGAGTGAGTTGAGTGACACCACCAATTACAGAAAGAAGTACTTTCTTTAAAGTGACAAAAGTTCCTTGACATTACAATGTAATGATATAATATTATATTTTTATGGTATTTTTGACAAGTTATTCGTTTAGAACTATGTATTTTTATATGACCCCAACAACGGCGTTTACTTCTACAGTGGAAACTATTTTGAAAATCATACCGGGAATGCCTTTTATCATAGAGACACACGGTTTATTACACATAAAAGAATAATGTTTAATTTCTTTCTTTCTTTTTTGAACAGCGTACGATCACCATAGTTCAACATGTTCACCACCAGTTGCATGCAAAACGTTCAGTCTGTACCCAATTTCCTGCCAAGTATTTAGGAACAATGCAGGAGCAATCTTTGTGAAGACTTCTTGTATAAGTTAATGAGATTCGTCTTTATTCGTGTGTGAAGGAACACCATTCTTCTGGAATAACGTGTTAAGTTGTAATGTTTCTAACTGCGGTAAATCAACATTCTGGTACGTGTTTCCCGTAACAGTCGCGTTATTAAAAAGAATGGACCATTGTCACTGTTATGGGGTGATTGCTACCCAGACGTTAAATTTCAGACTGTCTCTCACATGTTCACGTGCTGTAAATAAACCTGAAACTTTATTTTTGCACATTCAATAAATCGTGTGTGTGTCTCTGTTAAATGATTTGTATATAAGGTATGATTTTTTAAAAGTGGTAACAAAATTCTTGGCCACCCTGTATATTAAACTGAAACGACCAATAAATATCCTACAAATAGAAACCAGTAAAGAAAATCATAACACATGTTGTTTTATTCTTTGTTTAAGATTTCACTGCTGTTTATTTAAAAAAAAATGAATATCAAGATGAAGACAATCAGGCACAAAATATTTATGGCTTTATTTTAAATAATGGATATCTAGAATTAGGGGTGTGTATTAAGTTGACTTTTTCTTTATATACCTTATTGTAACGTTAACAAAATATGCATATAAAACAATTCTATTGATATTGTTAAAAAATTACGTTTGATATTAAGAATCTTATGTAAAACATCAAATTAGAAAGTTCATATATATATATATATACATGTGTGTATGTGTGTGTGTGTGTGTGTGATTAGAAAGCAGTAAAGATGTGTAAAATAAACTTCATAAATCATACATTTTCATATCGTCGAATCAGAACATTAGCAATCGATGTGTTCGAAGGAAAACGAAGTTTGATTATAAACAAGATTACGACACTTATGATAAACAACATTGTTTATCATAAGTGTCGTAATCTTGTTTATA
>NW_013666917.1:301434-306522 GCF_000517525.1 Limulus polyphemus
TATAAACAAGATTACGACACTTATGATAAACAATGTTGTTTATCATAAGTGTCGTAATCTTGTTTATAATCATACATTTTGTTCCCCCGTGTGTTAGAGGTAAATTCAAGGATTTACAACGCTAAAATTCTTGGTTCGATTCCCAGCGGTGAACAGAGCACAGGTAATCCATTGCGTAGCTTTGCGCTAAAACCGCACAAACGAAGTCATATATTTTTAATATTCGAATAGCTGAAGTGATGTCGCTTGTAGTGCCATCTATCGGTTTTTTACTAACCTATTATGCTAACATTTTGTTAATAACTATTTTTTAATTGTTAAAGCTATAGGTGCCCTTCTCCTTCCATTTAGTGATTAATCATTCTAATTCCTTTCGATGGTATTCCATCTAATCCACAAAAGGAATTGAAGAACAAGACATTTCGAGAAAATATCAGATAAACAGTTGTATTATTGTTATTGTTATTTCTATAAGTACATATGCTAGTATTTTGGTTTAAACTTATTTATGTGCTCTTACCAGCCCTCTGTACTTTACAAAATGACAGTAATACGTATATGCGTCTCCTTTTATTTGTTTAGAGTTAATACATGTTTAGACAAATAACACCACGTAGTCTGTCAAACAAAAACGTTAACGAATTTAATTTACAGCTCTGCAACAGTTTTCCCAATTTTTGTGCCTCCGGTAGCTCAGCGATAATCCAAAATGTCTTTAATGCTAAAATTCGGAGTTCAATACCTGTGGTGAGCGCAGTGCTAATAGCTTGTTTTCAGCATTTCTGGTATTGAAAACAGTAGATGGGTGTTCATAGTTTTAGAGGTGTACTGAAAAACAGATGATAAATCGGCGACGATTACTATGGAAACGAGTAAAGATTAAAAAAGATCAACTTAATGTTTTATTGGTAAAGAATTCTCAAGTTAAAAAAAATTAGTCAGAAGAATGAGGAGCAGCTTAAGTTGTAAGTTCATGCTGCAAATATATGTAAGGCGTTTACATGTTAAATTCTTCATTCACTTAATGAGGAAACATAATATTAATGTTCCTCAGAGAACTTCATTGTCATGGTGGCCAGAACTCTTCACTAAGTGAACTCTTAGGATGGGAAATTTTGACATTAACTGTTGAGGAAAAGTGGTTTTCGTTGTGAATTATTTCTTTTCTAGTGTTTAAGCCTTTTGATTGACATTAACTGTTGAGGAAAAGGTGATTTTCGTTGTGAATTATTTCTTTTCTAGTGTTTAAGCCTTTCGATACATACGTAATGAAAATAGGACATTGTTTGTTTTAGAGCAAAGCCACACTGGACAATCTGCTATGTCCACCTCGAGGAATCGAACCCCGAATTTTAGTGTTGTATATCAGTAAACTTACCGCTGTTCCATTGTGGGGGGACAAAATAAAAGCGTAAACATTACACCATCTACATCTACACTTTCTCGTTCAACTCACCAAATAAAATACCAGGCCATACAAGATTGTCTAGAAGCATGAAAATTGCACGAAATAAGTACAAAATTAGATAATTGGAGAGGAGGTGCGAATATTTTAGTCGCTCAGGGCACAGATTGATCCAAGACTCGCTATGTTAAATTAATTACTAATTAGCACCGACTAGTCAGTAATTGGCCATGGTGGTCTGGTTGATTAATGGGTAGTCAGCATAACTCTAAATTATTTTATTTTACACTGCTTTCGTTTTTCAGTGCGTTAATACTGCTCTTCATTGGCTCAGCGGTTTATAACGCTAAAATTTGGGTTCTGATACCCGCGGTGGGCAAAGCACAGATAGCTCACTGGTCAATTTTATAACTTAAACACGTTTTTATATATCCAATTAAATCTGCTTACTTTCAAAAAGTGTGAAATAGTGTCGTGTCTTTAATTGAACAAACACTCCCTAGGGGCAGCATAGTTGCTTTTACATAGAGCAAAGCTGTAATGAGCGTATCAAAGTTGTAGTGTTAGTACAAACTTTGAATTTAGTAAAAACTTTGTAATGTAACACCGTGTGTTGACGATTCTTGTATGAAATTGTAACATTTCTAACAAAGAGCGGTGGAAATAAAATAACTTAACTGGCTGTTATAAAGAAATAGTTTCAACCTCAATTGGCGCCACTGATCAATGAATGTAAAATGATCTAATTTCAGTTAAACCTTTGACCTATGTGTACAAACCTTAATGCTCTCACCTAGTTTAACAAATACAAAACTATAAACAGAAGCTTGATTGTTTGTTTGAAGTTAAGCACAAAGCTATATAATGGGCTATCTGTGCTCTGCCCACCACGGGTATCGAAACCCGGTTTCTAGCGTTGTAAGTCCGCAGACGTACCGCTGTGCCACTGGGGGGAAGGTGCATAAACAGAAGAGGGTATCTTTGTTTTTCACGAAATGTTGAAAATATCAACACACGACAAATAATGGTAAGTTGGATTTACAAACTAGAATCTATTTCTGAACATTTGTATAGAATTGTTCATTTTGCCCCACCGGTGAGTCAGTGGTAAGTTTACGGCCTACAACATTAAAATCCGAGGTTCGAATCCCGGGGTTTACAGTGTGTTAACTCTAAAAAACAGTAAAAAATCTTAATTTGCTCCCCCCCCTCCTCGGTGCCTCAGCGGTATGTCTAAGGACTTACAACGCTAAAAATCAGGTTTGCAATGGGCAGAGCACAGACAGCCCATTATGTTGCTTTGCGTTTAACAACAAGACAATAGCAGTGTACTCTACGGTGCATAGAAAAATGCAAAAAAAGATTATAACTGTAAAAGTGAAGAATATTCAGGACGTTTATACATTCCGGTATTAATTCATCATTCTTTAGTTATGAGAAAAATTAAATAAAATGTGGTCTAGACAGCCAGTTGCATGTTGTTTTTTAAGATATGCTAGGACAGTCAGGCTAAAAGATGACTCTTATTATACGCTTGCTGATGGAGATAGATTACTCATAAAAATACCTGCGTTGTTTCTTAAAAGTTTAAGTGCTAAGCGGAATAGGAAACGTGCGTCAAATGGAAAAGTTGCCCTAATTCCAGAAGAACAAAACTTAGTTTATTACTTAATTTCTTTTTAGGCACATTAATATATACAGAGATAATAGGAAGCAAATTGCAATTTTTTTGACACACTGAAATATAAGGCTTTACTAGTTTCGATAACTGTGGATAGTAAATGCATCAGTGAAACAAGTCTGCTGCGCATCTAGTGAAACGCATCGTTTTTCTTCCCATTATTTCTCGACGTAGTTTATTATTTGTTTAAAATCCAGGTTCCAGGGCCTTCTTGGAAGTAACAATACTGTAAAATATGTGGAACACTAACTTGATAATTCTGAATAGTTGCCAACCAGAAACGTTATAAAAGCATAATAAAGTTTTGATTGTGACTCTCAAACCCTTAAAAGCTGGGGTATTTAGTTATCAAAATGGCGTTATTAAAACTTGGAAGAAAAACTGACTGAAATTACTAACAGTTGCTAAGGGCTCTGAATTGGTTGATAGAGATTTTTAATATAATTTTATTCGTCTTTAAACTTTGGTATCTTATAAAACTATTTTCATTTTGAAAGTTTACTGATGAAACATTTGGAAGCTATGATCATGGGGAAGTTTGAAAGATAGTTAAGAACGTAAGGTAACTTGCTTTGATCAGTTTTAGAGCAAAGCCACAATGAGCTATCTGCTGTGTCCGTCGCGTGGAATCGGACCCCGAATTTTAGCGTTGTAAGTCCATAGAGAGCTACTTTGATCATAACTTAATACTAAGTAAACCATGAAAAAAAAAACACTAAAAGTTAGAGCGATTTTACACATTAGAGTGGATTTAGAATTGAGCAAACGTATTCTGAAAATATCTTATACGCTTGTGTAGCGGGATCAATTAAAAAAACCGGGTATGATAAACCAGATATTTAGTATAGATCGCAACGATTACAAAGTGCATATTCTTTGATATAAAACCTGGCTAAAGAACGTTTAAGTTCTACCCTTACTCATGAGAGTTCATAATTGTTATTTTCTTTACGGGTTTTTCTCTAACATGTAACAAAAGTAAGAATGGGTGTTAGGGTAATAACTACGGTAATAACCTGTGTATAAACGTAGAATAAAACAACATCACACACCTTCATCCCCACAAGGTGCAAATAACTTGAATCGGAAGGAGAAACTTGAACAGTAAAGTGAAATCATTATACTTTACAATTGTTTTTTTTTTTTTTTAGTTACCTGCGTTTGGTTAGTATTCGCTGAATACACACAAACACATATGTTAATTTATTTCAGTTAACTTCACACCCACATCTACCACCCTAAGGACAGACAATCGGAAAACATTTTAAATTATAGTTACCCTAGATGAAATCTAAACATATATGAAATTTGACTGAAATTCTTTGGTTGTTATCGAACGCTACATGCCGAGCCATGCACCCGTGCAATGCAACGTTATGTAAATATGTCACTAGAACCCTAGAGATATAGCAGATGCACTTTTTATTTTGGAAGGAATTCATACAAACGAATATAAGTTACGTCAGTTAAAACACATTTAACTGACGTAACTTATATTCGTTTGTTTAACTTCCTTACTGTTAGTGAGCTCTCTACTGTGTAGCTACTGTTGAACTTTTAGTCTACTTTCAGTCTCTGTGTGTTAACTGACGTAACTTATATTCGTTTGTTTAACTTCCTTACTGTTAGTGAGCTCTCTACTGTGTAGCTACTGTTGAGCTTTCAGTCTCTGTGTCTTACTGTTAGTGAGCTCTCTACTGTGTAGCTATTGTTGAGCTTTCAGTCTATGTGTTTTAACTGACGTAACTTATATTCGTTTTGTTTAACTTCCTTACTGTTAGTGAGCTCTCTACTGTGTAGCTACTGTTGAGTTAAGTTAAATAAAGTCTTCCTTTTTTATCAATCAAATATAGTGCTCTTTTAAGAATGGAATTCATTAATAGAATTAAAACAACAAAAAGAAGTAGATAAAAATACTTTCTACACTCTTGCTAAATGGATTTATTTTGCAACGTTTCGGCCACTTCAGGCAAAGAATATAATACAACTGGAATAAGAACAT
>NW_013666917.1:307522-311027 GCF_000517525.1 Limulus polyphemus
AAATTTATTACACTTTATATGTGATCCTTTGTGCTAACTCTTTTTATCAAGATTGATACACACACCTATATATATATTTGCACGATGTCAGAAAAACACGTAGGTTCAAGAAGACTTTGTATAAGACGATAAAACTCTACAACCCGAGCGCTTTCGAAAGGTGGACCCTTCTTCTTCAGGAGTAAACTGATTTTATGCTTTTTATCATGCTTAATTATTTGACGTAAAAATGTGGTCAGTATTTCACTTTCATAATTCTAAAAATATTCGGCAAAACCTACGGAAAACTATAACATTTATTCTTAAGAAAATAGCAATTACGTCACAGAAATTTAACAAAACTTTTACAAATTATATATATATAGCTTAATGCTTATTTATAAATATTTACGCAACTCTATTCAAGGGCTACGTACACTAGCAGTCCCTAATATTGAGTTGACGGACCAGAAGAAAGACAGCTAATCAACAACAACCATCGCCAAATCTTGAGCTATTCTTGTCTGACCAAGTAGTGGGATTTGACAGTCACCCTTATAACGCGCCCACGGCCACACTGCGTAAATCGCGATTTCTTATGTATTATTATTTCTTATTTTTACAGTAATTAGACACCACTTTCTAAAATTTTGAAGTAAAATAAAAAAAAAATAAAAAAAGTTTGACGCCTTCCACTTCTCTGTAGCATCTCTCCAGAGTGATTTCCACTTCTCTGTAGCATCTCTCCAGAGTGATTTTCAAGAAGTGCAAAATATGCACGAGGATACAAAGACCAGAATACCTTGCGATAATTATTTTAAGTTAGGCATCTGAAGAAGGGAGAAAATTACGTTCGTAAATCGAAGTAACGGAAAGTTGTTGGAGAAGAATATCGTAATGTAACAAGATAGGACGTTCTCGTCAGTTTCTCAAACCGAAACTTTTACAGTTTTAGTTTCGAATGATTACACACTAACTTAGAGACGAGTTTTGGAGAGATGAAATCCTTTAGGTCTGAAATAACTTGTCTGATTGCATTAAGTGCGTGTAACAATAATCTTTAGTTTGCTTCGTTGTTTTAACTCGACTGTGACAGGTATAAACGGAACACACGGTTTGTTTCTCTTCACGATAAGATGAACGTGTGGTAATCGTTAACAAAATGGCATGGCAGTCACTGTTATCAAATATCCTTTTCACAGTTGAATCGCTTGTGAGCCTGTGATTGGTCAGTATTAACGTGGGATGAGGTGACGGCTGCAAAATTGGTGACCTGATTTGTTTTTCGTTTTTTTTTGTGTGTTCTACTAGAATTGAGAACACTCTTTGCTCCCTTAAGGAAACGAAGCATGGAATAAAGCACAAAATATGAAGTCGCAATAACACATTCAATTGTAAAAGCCAAAAATTCATATAATTAACAACTACTGAATTTGTGTGGTTTAACTTTGGTTTATCTGTAAAAAAAAAGATGTACTTAAATAAAGTAATATGTAAGATTAGGTTGGTTAGTGCTCAATCGATACAAGAAAAACCTCGAGAAACAACATCTATAATAATGAGATTAACACTATTGCCAAAACTATACATAATCATTCAGAATTATGCGAAAATACAAAACCCTTCTAATAAAAAATAAAAAAAATTCTAGAAAATTTTAATCTTAAATGTCAAAGGAAAAAATTGTAAGAACTTAGTCGTTAAATGTTTGTTTTTATTTAATTTCAATCGACAAAAACAGGAAACACTTCTAATTACTAGCTGACGGAGCTTTTGTAGTAAGACAATTGTACGTTTGGTATTTTTCTTTCTCTGACTAATAACGAAGCATGAAACACCCAAAAAAGGTATTACATGAATGTAACTTGTGCTCTTACTCAACTAACACAATTATAGATTTTCTTGGAAGATCTTTAGATTTTTCCACTGTATTCTGAGTATAAATACTAGCATTATTTTGATGTTCTCGATCAGAGAAACAGAAACTTCAAGTATCTGATAAGTCATAATATACATAGGATAACTTAAGCAACAGGTTTGAATAACATGGCTATCAAAAAGCAGGTAAGGTGTATAACATTATGAACAAATGTCTGATTTTGTATTTTGTTTCGCTGAAGTATTATAGTAACTGACAGGTGGATTGTGTGAATACAGGTGGATTGTGTGAATATTCGTTCACCATAGAACTCATATCTGTAGGTTTTTCATGCAGACGTTTTCACCACAACTTTTCAATTTCTAATTGTAATATTTCCATTAATGTGTTGAACAAAGAATATTTCAAACCTAACACTAGGTTGATATTTGAAATTACTTTGACGAAAAGGAAAACTCGAAACAACGACATTTAAGTAGTAATCAAATTAAACAGTAAAACTACTGACCGCTTCACCCATCTGAATAACATAGTAACACTGACAGTATGTTCCTGCAGAAGCCAGTGATATTAGTAAAAACATTCTTATCTTATTTAGGCTTTCATTGTGCTGTCGTTCCTGGTAGCAACAATCTTTGTGGAAGGAAAGCCGGTGGATGGAAAATCAAAGTCTGAAGACGAACTAAACGCTGAGGCTACAGGCTACGGAATCGGTGGTTACGGAGGTGGTGGCGGTGGTGGTGGTGGAGGTGGACTTACTCTTGGAGTAATATATTATTTGAAATATTTTGATTTTTCTGCCCAAAAGTTTATTTAGCAATAGTGAATTCTGTGGAAATAATTTACTTACTTTCACAAAACAATTAGATCTGTTTATGATATTTTTCACAATACTATTCATTACTTTCCAAAATTCCAAACGCAGCATGAGCAGAGTCACTAAGTTACTTTTATATGTATTTGCTGTTTTATAATTTCTAACAATATTATAAATAGTATACTCACTCTAAGGCTTAGACTTAGGAATATCAAGCTTTGGGGGTTTAACGTCGAAACAAAAATTTTTGTCATGATTCTTATTTATCGATCTCATTTGTTGGATGTAGTTATAAGACAAACAACTGATGTACAACTAGGTTGCTACTGTTGGCCTTGGTGGGCTCGGAGGTGGTGGAGGATATGGAGGCGGCGGTGGTTATGGAGGTGGACTTGGAGGAGGTGCTGGATTAGGCGGTGGATTTGGAGGAGGTGCTGGATTAGGCGGTGGATTTGGAGGTGGAGGTGGGTTTGGAGGAGGAGGAGGTGCTGGATTAGGAGGTGGATTTGGAGGAGGAAGTGGATTTGGAGGTGGAGGTGGAGGTGGATTTGGAGGTGGAATAGGAGGCGGAATTGGAGGGGGTGGTGGTACCGTTTTAGGTCTTCTTGCCGTCCCACTCAGTTTGCAAACTGGAGGCGGTGGTGGTGGTTACAGAGTATGGTGGGATTAAGGTACAGTACCTTTCGTCACTTTGTTATGAAATTAAGTCATCCCTCATGCTAGTTAAGTACAAATTATAGAAATAAATGGAGTCACAAATTGTCGATATCTGGCTTTCGAAATATGAATATTTTACAGTAATGATTGCGGCTTTCAGGATTTACTTTATT
>NW_013666917.1:311873-315725 GCF_000517525.1 Limulus polyphemus
AGTAATTATGTGAAACAGTATAACTACTCAACACATTCTTAGTAATTATGTGAAACAGTATAACTACTCACATTCTTAGTAATTATGTGAAACAGTATAACTACTCACATTCTTAGTAATTATGTGAAACAGTATAACTACTCAACACATTCTTGGTAATTATGTGAAACAGTATAACTACTCAACACATTCTTAGTAATTATGTGAAACAGTATAACTACTCACATTCTTAGTAATTATGTGAAACAGTATAACTACTCACATTCTTAGTAATTATGTGAAACAGTATAACTACTCACATTCTTAGTAATTATGTGAAACAGTATAACTACTCATAACTTTCTGGGCTTCATTAATCAAACTTTAAACAGATGAACTTTACAGGCAACGTTTGAAAATATTTTAATATAAAACTAGAATCCTAAACATAAGTTTCTGATAAATATTTATTTAGCGAACGTATTGTTAATTAAAAACTTTAGGTTATTTAAGAACAACAACAACAACAAAAGATTCATCTTTCATCGTAACTATAGTACTGTAAGCCAGGTACTATCCGAATTACTTTGGGTATGTTTTTTATTTCTTTTTTTTTAATATTGTGTGCAATGTGTGTGAGTTGGTGTTTGTGTGTTTATCTATTTATGTAACAAATTACTTAGAACCTGCGTTATATAAACAATTTTTTAAAATTAAAAAATAACATTTTGCTCTTAAAAATAATGTTTCACCGTCTAAAACAAGGTTATTCAATAATTCAACCAAAGTCCAAGTACAACCATCAGTCCAGTCTAAAACAAGGTTATTCAATAATTCAACCAAGGTCCAAGTACGATCATCAGTCCAATCTAAAACAAGGTTATTCAATAATCTAACCAAAGTCCAAGTACAACCATCAGTCCAGTTTAAAACAAGGTTATTCAATAATTCAACCAAGGTCCAAGTAATCGTTCCATTCTTGTGTTCAGGCTAAAGCGCATGCGTATCTTATCATTTAATGGTAGTTTTAACTTTTGTTTTTGTTTTTTTGTTTACAGATATGAACATAGACGGCTTATGAAACAAGATGAGGTCAATAAAGAAGGTTCGCCTGACATAGAACAGAAATATTTGACAATGTTTCTAAAAACATTAATTTCATTATAAATAATTGTCTTTATTCTTTTGTATCAGAGTAGAATAAACATGTTTTCAGCGAGAAGTCTGTGTCAGTGCAATGCTTAGTTTCGTGTTGTTACTTTTCAAATCTAGTCAGAAATATTTAAATATATTATGTAAAACCACACAGAATCTATATATTAACGTAGATCTGGTTTAATCTAATTACTTTATTGGGTTAAAGGTTAAAAATCTGAACTAACAGATTTATAACTAACTTATAAATCTGGTTCTTATATGAACGGGTTACAAGTTTAGTTCAGGATCTTATATATAGGCTACAGACTAAATTAATGATCTGATGTATGAATGGGTTACGTCCGTGTGCAAAAAATTTACTCTGATATTATAAAACAAAATCCTTAACATATTTCAGATCCAAACTATAAACACTGAAGTTTTTCTAACATTATTGATTATTTCAGTTTTTTGTATTTTTAAAACGTATTCAGTTCTTCTTGATCTCACAATGTTTTGCGGACTGTTATTTGTTATACTTATTATCAGAGAATTTCTCACAATGTTTTGCGGACTGTTATTTGTTACACATATTATCAGAGACTTTCTCACAATGTTTTGCGGACTGCCATTTGTTAGACTTATTATCAGAGACTTTCTTTGATTATTCTATCTGACACGTGTAGTTGTGAACTGAATGTCGAGAGTTTTAATATCGTAAGTTTGTACGCTTTTGAAATAAGTATTAAAGTTGAATTAGACGTACTTTATTGTTTACTACACATTACAATATCTTGTCTGATCTAAATTGGGTTTCAAGATATATTTCATTATTTACTTTGCGTTAGAGCATTTTGTCTGATTAATGTTCTGGTAGTTTTTGCAAACTCAATGAAAATTTCATCTAAAGTTCATGTATAGAAACACAGCCATCACGATTTCTTATATAATATAGAGAGCACTCTACATGTCTTTTAATTTGAGCTTTAAAGTCTAAGAACATTTCTAAATTGATGAAATTTTACAATAGGCATTAAAGTAACTTTTAAAATCACGCAATAAGCTGGGTAGGCAGAGTCTTTGTACCTGTTTCACAAATGGGGATAAGCTGTCTTAACTGTTAAGGTATCTTTTGTTCTGCTTATCTGATTCTGTGCTCAGCTGATATATTAGACTTACTCAGGATATTATCTTCTCTTATACTCTAAGCTTGGTATCTTTTCTCGAGGGTAATTTTTTGTGTATTCTGACAACTTGTTTAAGATAAAGCTCTGGAACATGTCTTAGATAAGAATAAATCCTATTTGAATCCCACGAGTGAGTCACTTCAGAATGTTTTATAAAGAGTCAGTTATGTTGATGCCAGGGATCGGTAAAGACGACGTTTTAATCTACTTAGAATTCTAGCATCATAGCATAAAGGTTTCGTCGTCTGTTTTATTCTGTCGAATCTTTGATGCAGAAGATTTACTATTACAAGGCCAAACAGTATGGCTTTAACTTAAATATACATGTTTTTCTTTTGGTGGTATTGCGAAGTTATAAGTGCTAATGTTTATGAGGTAGAATATAAACGTACTAATTAAATTAAAATTAAATGCATAGTTTGAGGCATTTGAACTTCCACTTGTCGATAATTAGTATGGTGTAAAACATCGTGTTTAAATTAGCGTAGATTTTCTCACAGCATTTACAGTAGACATTTACACGGTACACAGGATATTAATATCCACTGATATTTAACTTGAAATATACTTAAAAAGTGATATGTAAAACTGGACTTCAACGATTAAAACATTAAAAACCAGAGACCTCTAAACAACAAAAATCAAATTTCAATATTTGATAAAGTCTCTTCAGTTGACTGCTGTTTTTCAATGTAGCTAACTAGCTTTAATCTACTAAATCAATGCTATATACCGGAAAGAAAATATGGATATATCATACGAAACGTATGATGTTTCTTATAAGATTATTTAAATATATATATATTACTTGTAGAAAACTGTAGATAATTCTATTAACAAGAGGGAACCCTCAATAGCCGCGGCACTTGAAATTCTTTTAAGCAGGATTAGAGTAAGTTAATCTATGAGACCTTTGTTGTTTTTTTCCCCCCCTTTTTATTAGCTATATGTTCGTGCGCCAGTAATACCAAGCGTGGGGCGCGCGTATACCCGTTTCGATTTTATTACTCATCAGTATCTCTACCAGCCTATCCTCAAATTAAAATTATTTTAGGCAGGATGAGAGTAAATTAATCTATGAAATCTTGAGCTGGTCAAATACATCAATCGAAAGGGTTTGACTTCCTGAGTTTAAAATTGTAATTAGATCTCAAATCGGTCGAGAGATGACGGAGCTATGAGCTAAAAGTTTGTTCTTGAAAAACTCAAAGCCATTCTATGAGCCGTTATGCCGCGGCTAAAAATATATGTATACCAGTAAAACTTAAATGTAACGCAGTCAATACTTGTACCAGGTTTAATATGATTAAATTAAAAAGGAAACAATGTTCCAACGTATACTTCTACTAGGAGTGTAAAAATCTAAGTAATTTGCACAGTACTTACGAATACGGTGTAAGTAAATAGCGTAGGATTTTGAACTATAACTACATAAGCCTTCAATGATCCAGGACAATCTAGTCTAAATCTCTTAATGGGATCATTCAGATTTCAGAAAAAAATTGAAACCCAAGTTAGATCAGACAAGATATTGTAATGTGTAGTAAAC
>NW_013666918.1:0-855 GCF_000517525.1 Limulus polyphemus
TAGGGTGTTGAGTAGACCAGAGAGGAACTAATGTGTAACACAGAGGGATTCTGCTGGTGATTATTTCTTTCATAATACCTGAAAATAAAGATCTGTCGAATTTGATGGCTCGTAGATGATAGCACATTACAGACCTCAGTTATTGAAAAATAACTTGTGAAAAGTAACCTAAGGTGGCTACCCAATTTATTTGTATGCAAGCTGGAGGTAGTCTGTTATAAGCTACTTGTATATGTAACGTGTAATGATGATATATGAATATAGCAATATACATGTATAAATAAATATATGTATGTAGGTCTTACATACGTGTATAGACATTACATAAAGTCATTCATGAGTATTTTACAACACAAATGAACCAATTACACAAAGAACACAATTGTTAAGCAAGATGTGAATGAAAATAAAAGTTTTAACTGAATGTTAATACTATGTGATTGAAGTTAACTGTGACTATTAACTTGAGGTATTATTGAAAGATACAGTGTATCTGCTATTTTAATTTATACTTGTGAGAGAATGTTTCCATTGTAACATTGAAATGTTGATAGTGACATTTAACAGAAGAGAGAAAAATAACGGAAAAACTCCCACTACGTCTGAGAAACCAGCTTATCTGGTATTTTTTGGCAAAGATAGTGCAAAGTATTTCGGTTAGATCGAATAAAATGTTTACAAGTTGACAAAATTATGAATAGCAGATGTAATTTACAGAAAGTAGCTTGGATATCATATATTGAATAGCAGTGAAAAATAAAATGACTATTAATTTTTGAAGAAAATAATGTAATAATATTGTTGCGTCAGCGAGGTCACATGACTAATGACGCCACGTTTCAAAACTATCCTGTA
>NW_013666918.1:1855-3114 GCF_000517525.1 Limulus polyphemus
GGCAGAACCAGTGAATAAAGATACATTACTAATGAATTAGTCACCAAGGTCATCACAGAATCGAGCAATAGGCTGGCCTTCAAATTTCTAAAAGCTGACAAGCCTCCACAGCCACTACTCAATCCAAAAAGTCCAGGCCAACAACTGTTAGCCCTTCAACCTCACACCCAGTTTCATTGGTGCCAGCTACTCTGGTCAAACTCAGCCTCCAAGCACCTCAATCTCAGTTTCTTACACCACAGGTGACTAGTGCACCAGTGAATTAGAAAACAGCAGAGCTATCAAAAGGGTGATGATTTCATCCATTAAGTTACTCCTTCAGAAGATGTGCTATGTTGAATTGACACCATTGCTATTGGTATATATTTGTGTGATATATTCCTTCTTGTATTTATTTACGTGAAATTGTACAGTTGAATGGCAAAACATATTCGGTTTCTTGTCTATTTAAATGACCTCAGTAAACAACTCTGGCTTTACAGAAGTCACTTTTTGCCAGATTTACAGTGAGATTGGCTTTTTTCAGCCTTTCAAAAACATCACGTAATACACATAAATGTTGTTCACATGTGTCACTGTAAATCACAATATCATCAACATAGATTTCGACAGCTGACAGATTGTTCAGGCATTGATTCATCATTCGCTGAAAAGTTGCTTAAAAATGTTTCATCCCAAAAGGCTGGTATACTGCCATTGTACTGGTATAACCCATCAGGAGTAACAAAAGCAGATATTTCATTTGCTCTATCAGTTAGAGGGACAGCCCGGTATCCCTTTAGTAGGTCACACTTTGTGATATACCTGGCTTTTCCAATTTCATCAATACAATCTTCCATTCATGGAATGGGGTAGGAATCTATCTTTGTCAAAGCATTTACTTTGCGAAAGTCTATAGAATCTAACTGAGCCATCAGATTTAAGGACCAGTACCTAAGGTGAAGACCAATCACTTTTACTTAGCTCTATTATGCCGTTTTCCAGCATGTAAGATATTTCTTTATGCATCGGCCCTGATTGGATTCACCTGATAGGGATGTTATTTTACAGGATAAACGTCACCTATGTCTACATCATGTACAGATATGTTGTTTTGATTAGGAACGTCTGGAAATACACATTCGTATTCATGCAATAGACTAGCAAGTTGATCTTTCTCTTCAGGAGGCAGATGATCGAGTTTTAAATCGAGATTGGCCAGAATGTCAGAATTATTCAGCTTGATGTTGAGTCAAAGCAACTGTCATCAGTATCAGGAG
>NW_013666918.1:4016-5043 GCF_000517525.1 Limulus polyphemus
CGTGGCGTGATACTAGTCACGTGACCTCGCTGACGCAACAGTATAGAAATTGATCAAAGCCTTAGAAATTTTTTGGCCCGAAATGTTTCTCAAATGTATAGCTTCAGGGAATCGAGTAGATACGCACATGATAGTTAACAAATACTGGTTCCCCGATCGAGTTTTTGGCAAAGGCCCGATACAATCATACGACTGAAGGGTTCTTCAAATGCTGGGATAGCTTTTAGAGGAGCAACAGGAATTTTCTGGTTAGGTTTTCCGACCAACTGACAGGTATGACAAGTTTTGCGAAACTGAGAAACGTCTTGCATAAGTTTTAGCCAAAAGAAATGCCTCATAACTTTTTCTCATGTCTTCTTGATACCTAAATGACCTCCCATGGGAATTTCATGAGCAACTTTCAGTATTTGTGAACGATATGCTTTGGGAACAACGGCTTGATAAACAATAGCCCAATCCTCTGAAGCTGGCACATCTGTAAGTCTCCATTTCCTCATAATCACACCATTTTTGGAAAAATAACCATTTGGTACTTTCTCCAGTTCATCTTTTGGGAGTGCATATTTAAATAGTGAAAAGATCTGCAGATAATTTTCTTGCTCAGCTATCAGTTTACTTTTAGTAAACGGGATTTCACCAGGTGAATCAAATCCCTCACGTCCATCGTCGTTCTTCACTGAAGAGCCATCAGTAGGAAAATTATTTACAATATCCTCGTCGGATCCAAAGAATGTCTGCGACAAATCTATAATATCGTCCTCTGAAGCCATGTCTATCATTTGTTTTTGGCTTAATTTCTTAGCCTGAACTCGAGTCACAGCATATGAGGGAAACACATCAGTATTCTTATCAACTACCACATCATCCTTAGATGAAACAGGGATCAGCTCATTAACCCTTTTAGGTTGGGCCACAACTCTTCCCCTAGCCAAATTGTTTCCTAACAATAATGATACACCCTTAATTGGCAGAGTAGGTCTAACTCCAACCACATCTGGTCCCGAAACTAGGTCTGATGCTAAATAAA
>NW_013666918.1:5094-10837 GCF_000517525.1 Limulus polyphemus
TGCCAAAGACACAAAACCAACAGACATAAAAGGTCTAAATTCTTCACTGATTACATCAGCCTTTATATCAGTGGCCAAATCAACAATATCGGGTGATCTGTTGAAACTACGTCCATATGTGGAAACAAACGCACTGGGAGTTGCCTCCTGTTCTTTTTCTTTTTCAAACACCAACAATCGAACATAACATGACCAGGTTTTTATAAAAATGGCAGACAGGCCTTGATTGTTTTAAAGAAGTTTTATCCTGACTGTTAGAAGATTTCGAACTAGAGGAGCTGGATTTTTTATAAGAATCCTCAACTTTAGTGGATTGAACAGATAAATGTTTTTATTGAGATGGTAGGAATTTCTTTTTTATGAAAAGTAGTTTTATGTGTTAAAGTGTAGTCATCAGAAAGAGCGGCTGCTTCCTGTATTGTTTCAACTTTTTTTCATCTAAGTAAGTTTTAAGGTCGTCACGTGCACGATGTTTAAATTCCTTAATTAGGCATAATTGTCTTAGTTTGTCGAAACTATCGCCAATATGCATCAAATTACACCATCGATCAAAATAAACCTCCTTTTCGCGGGCAAACTCAATATAAGTTTGACTATCTTGTTTGTGATAACCTCTAAACTTTTGGCGAAAAGCCTCTGGTACTACCTCGTATGCTTTGAGAATAGCTGCTTGAACCTTTTCATAATTCGTACAATCTTCTAAAGAGAAAGCAACATAAGCTTCCTGTGCTTTACCAGTTAAGACACTTTGTAATAATAATGACCATTTTTCGGTGGGCCATTCCATGGTTTGGGCAACCTTCTCAAAATGTTGGAAATATTTATCAACTTCATTTTCATTAAATGGTAGTACTTTAACATATCGGTTCAGTTCAAAGTTGGTATTTTGCCTTTGTTTGATCGCAGTTAAGGCTAGTTTCCATTTCTTTCAGCCTAATTTCTTTTTCGGCTTCAATACGAATGTGTTCGTTCTCGGCTTCAATACGAACTCGTTCATTCTCTTTCTCCGTTTCAATTCGAGTTTGTTCGAGCTCGATTTGTTTGAGTTTTAGCTGAATCTCTAATCTATCTTTATCACTCAACCCTGATTGGCTAGTAGATACACCAGAGTATTCCTCTAATGCTTCCTCAGGCAACAAATCATCATCGACTAGTATTTCGATAACACGCTTTTTAGTTCATTTTTTCTCATTGACCTTTTAACTTCTAGTTCTAAAACTTTGTCAATTTCAAGCAATTAATTTTTGTTATATTTTTTTAGCTGTTCTAGGGAAGGTGATACAAGAAAATCTTGATAATCCGACATGATCAAATCTTGTTGGCACTGATAAATATAAATTAAATTCTGATTTAAATTTTAATTTACATCGAATGTTGTCTCTGATTCAGATATCGGATATGAGCCCCCAATTTATTATGTTATGTATTAGAATTTCGAATAGTCTGAAGCCCAGTTAAATAATTTAAATTTAGTAGTTAAATTGTACTTGGGATTTAGTATTTAAATAAATGCCGATATATATAGTCAGTTTGTAATATTTGCCAACAAGATTGATACACACAGTTTTCTTTTATAACACAAAGTTAGGTAATGTTTTCGTAAAAATACCAATGTTCGATGAGAATCCACTGAAGTTAAACGATTTGTAAGTTCGAAATTTATAAATATTCCTGGTCAAATATCTTAAGTTGTCCGATTGATAAGCGTTATAAAAATCACAGTTGTAGCTTTCGAAAGTTTATAGCACACTGATTATAGCGAACTAATAACAGACACTCTACTGGCGCGTCGCGTTAGTTATATTTATAGGCGTGGGAACGTTTTCTAGAAAATTCAATCTTACGTAACAATACTGGTTAAAGCGTTCACGTATATAGAATATTGTTGATTCTTACCCTCGAGAATCTACTACAACTTTGGAGAATATACGGGAGTTTCGCAATACGCATCTAACAGTATAAGCTATGTATGTTTCTAAATATACATTTAATCTAAACAACGTCCATATTAAAATAAATACATAACAAATTCATTACACATTATCACTATTTATAAAGCTTTCATTAGACCATTAATCGAATATGATAGCATGGTCGCAGGTAACATGCCTGATAACTTCTTTAAAAACCTCCAAGCACTTCATTACAAAGCCATCAGGTCAGTTTTCCGCTTACCTTAATACACACCACATAATTACCTTGACTCATTAAATGTAATATCTAAACTAAAAAATAAACAAAGAGAATTCTCAAGCTTGCAAAAGAAGTACTAACTCATAGTAGCCACTCGAAATTCTCTAACCAAATAGTTTTCAACCCTAGCAGCAACTCCTGAAAGATGGTGCACCCATTTTTCTCCATTTCATCTATGTAACTAATAGCAGGTATCGTATTAACTACATATGCCCTTTTCTCGTTCCAGCCTCACAGTTCAGGCACCACCCGGATAGATTATTTGGTCAGGGTAGTGAAAGTGTTTTTTTTTCTTCTCGAGGTTCTCCTGTTTTCCTCCCACAACAAAATTCAGAGTATTAGATCTACACATCCCTACCCAATGGGTTTGTCATACATACCAGTCAAGCTTAAACTGAAAGATAACCTTACTTTCAAACCGTCTATGTCTTTCGGATTTTTTCTTGCTGACCCCCTCTTCAATTAAATTTTATATGCATCCATATGGATGCATGTTGTTTTTTTTTTTGTATCAGGTAGCTCCTGTAAATTTCATACCGCGAGCGGGGTGAAGAGAAACCTATTTCTGAACACTCTCGGTTTCCTACCAGCTCCGAGCTCATCTCGAGCTCGAGGCTTTGGATTCATACCGAAATACAAATCAAGTTAAAACCAAAGGAAAGTCTGAAATAGTATATCAACAGAATGTTTTCCATACGACCTTGTTTCAGTAAGTTAGAGATGAATTTAAACCCAACTATCTAGGTAAGTAAAATCGATTTTCACTGTGCTTGTTTGAACAAAAATTATTTAATGTGATTGTACATTTGGGCCCAGTCTCTCTTTATTTCTCGCAAACTCACTTAGTTAGGAAGTACGAAATTATTTCGCAGTAAATATCTTGAAGAAAATACTGTTACTTTTGCGAACATATCAGGTCACTCTTAGAGCTATCGGAAAATATCACAATCGACGAGCTTACATCTACATTTCTACAGATATGCTTATTACTTTTTTTGTATTCGAGTTTCCACTGGTCTTTTACTAGTTTTCGAGTAAACCAGCACTTACTCTTACGTATCTCTTAATTTTAATGAGTTGGATCACACCAACCTTGCTTTTGTTTTCCAGTGTGTTCAAGTACTTCGGTGTATTTAATAATTTCATTGCATTTATTTAGGTGACCCTGCAGTTTGTCAGTTAATTAAATAGTTTGTAAAATGTTTTGCATTCACAATAAGCCTGTACTTAACACCAGAAATCAGCCTATTCCATTATTATCAAAATTTAGTCTACATGTAGTAAAATCTCGTTTTGAGATATCGGTTGCTTACTTTATTAGACATAATTTCAATTTTGAGGGGAATGTGCAATAAAATTCCATTTTAAAGATTGCAAATTATATTAGCATTAATAACGACTGACCTTTGGTATTGCATCATTAGCCGAGGATGTCACTGCAGTAGAGTTCCGCAGCTGACATGCTCAAATGTGTTGTAGCGCATTTGTCGATGGACATTGTGTCTCCACAGCTATTTCTAGTGAAATGGACGTTATGTCAGTGAAGCAGAATACCTATATTTATATAGAAATCCGAGTTAATAGCCTAAGTAAATCTATGAGAAGGGTTATTGTATGATTCCTACATTTTTGTACTACTAGTGTTTTATTATAGTTTACTTTATATATATACATGCAACCATACCCGGACTCATCGGAATCGTATTATTTTGATTCTTAATTGTGCGAAACCAAGTAAACTAAATAGGCTTGAGACTAACTAGTGCTACTACTAGCACTAGTAGTAGTAGTAGTACACACTGTCCTTAGAACTGCTAGTACTACTACTAGTGATAATATTAATTATTATAAAGTAACTCAGTGCCAGTTAGGGGCGCAGAAGAAAATAAAAATGGAAAGTGTAGGAGAATTTGAGTACAGTACTAAAGATTTAATTGGACATGGCGCTTTTGCGGTAGTATTTAAAGGACGACATAAAAGGGTAAGTTTATATAGTGAATATTCATATATGCAAATTAAGTTAAGCTATAGCCTATGGCACCTAAAAATATTTCGTAAAAGAAACGTGAGCAATCTGTTGTGGTATAAAAGTTACAAATTACGCTGCAGTATTTAGATAGGCCAAGTTTAGTTAGCGAACTGGTATTGGTAATGTTAGTTTATTGTTAATGTTTTTATAATAATAATAAAAATTAAGTATGAGGAATTCATGTTGAAAGTGAAAGTAAGAAAGTTGAATTGTGAAGAGGGAAATGTTGCATAGTTTGTGGGATGCAGTATATGTATATATTTTTAAATATGGAGTTTCTAGTTTGCTAGATGGAAGAAAAATTTGTTTACTTTGGGGAAATTTTGTAATTAGAGAGTGAAAAAAGTCTGTCACAGGAAGTTAAAGAAAAGCAAAATAACACATGGCCATTTGACTCATTGAAGTAACTCCCGTTTCAGGAAACATTTTTTTTTTTCATTCCAATTCAAATGTAGCCTTTAACAACCTAAAACCTAGTTGTTAGAATATGAAAATAGTTAAGACTAACAACGCAGTCACATTATAAGGCAAACCATTCCATTTATAACTTTAATAAAAATAAATAAATCCAAGAATAAATTTTCATCTGAGCTTCCAAGACTCTTATCCAATAATAATCAAATTTCTTTACTTTTCATTTCAACACTCCAACTGATAACCCATAGGAAGACTTTCCAAAACCCTAACAATTTTCAGTTAAAATTCTGAGCCTCTCCTAATATCTTAAATAACTTAAACCAGACATTCTAATTTTAGAGCCAGTTTTTGCATACTTTCCAATGTTTTCATGTAATAAAGGAATCAAAACTGCACGTAGCATTCAGTTACTACTGTTAAACATGATTAAGCAGAGGGCTTTACCAAACAATCATACCTAAATTATTTACTTTTCTACAACCCCAATGCTCTTCTTGTACAAACATTCTTCCAAATTTCCATACTAAAAGTGTGTAATTTTACATTTTTGGTATTACAACTCCTATTCCACATTCTGCCTTTTATTTTTTTTTATAAGAGAAGCTTTTTTCTACAAAATTTAGAATTAGTAGTGAATTTAACATATGGACGACAATTATCATTTGGTCCTTAAAGGCTGTTTGTTTACTTTTGTGGAAAAGTAAAATCCACTCTTTATTTTTTGGGAAATTATCAGTTCCCCTTCTATACTCTTGTTAAGTGCTGGCTTCCACTGCTGCCAATGGCAACTCATTTCATAAGTCATTCACTATGTTAGAAAAATAAAATGGTCTTAACTAGAGGTATTTATTCTATCAATACCCTCATATATTTTAAAAAAAGCAAATTTTGAAGAGATGTGACAATAATTTTCTGTTGTGAATTGGGCAACTGAGTTTTTTGGAGACTGATCAGATGGGGAAAATTTTAAAGATAAATTTTTAAATATTCAGAGTAAACATGTGCCTTATAGAAAGAAAAGGGAAGCTACAAGTAAAAAACTGGGTTGGCTCACAAAGAATTTAAGAGATAAAATTAAAGAAAAGCGTAATAAATTTAAATTGA
>NW_013666918.1:10910-30814 GCF_000517525.1 Limulus polyphemus
GTATGACAGGAGATGATAGAAGATCAAGAAAGTTGGTGAAACAGGAAATTGGGATATCAAAAAGGACGTATGAGAAAAGTTTGATTGAAAATGTAAAAATTAACAGTAAGGATTTATTTAAATACATTAAGGGTAAACAAAATGTTAGGATGGGGGTAGGACCCTTGAGGGATGATAAAGGAAGGCTAGTATCTGATTATTATGAGATGGCCAGGTTATTAAATTTTGCTTTTTCTTCAGTTTTTACTAACGAAGATTTAAGCAGTAATCCACGTCTTGAATAGTTGACAAATTGAAACGAGATCAAACAATATGACTGCATTAATTCTGAGCTGATTAAGAAAAAATTGGAAAGTTTAAAAAATGATAAGGCTCCTGGGCCAGATAATATTTCCCCAAGGGTTTTGGAGGAGGTTAAAGATTGGATATGTGAGCCACTTACTACTATTTTTTGTCAGTGCTTGAATAGTGGGCAAGTACCAGAGGATTGGAAGTTAGCTAATGTAACTTCTCTTTTCAAGGGAGGTGATAAAAATTGTCCCAGTAATTATAGACCCATTAGTCTTGCATCAGTTGTGAGAAATGTTTTGGAAAGTCTGTTAAAAGATGCTTTGCAAAGTCATTTAACAAAGTTTATAATTTTATTGGATAGTCAACATGGTTTCACTGAGGAAAAATCTTGCCTTATAAATCTTTTGACATTCTTTGCAAAGGTTGTTACTTTTGTAGATGAGGGTATGGGTGTAGATTTAGTGTTTTGGATTTTCACAAAGCATTTGACAGGGTGCCGTATAAAAGGCTTGTAGAAACATTATCTCTGTAGATGTGGGAGATAAGTTAGAAAATTGAATAGAAGAGTGGCTGGATGGAAGAAAGCAGAGGGTTATTACAAATGGAGTTCAACTAAACTGGATTAATGTCACAAGTGGGGCACCTCAGGGCTCAGTCTTAGGACCTTTGATCTTTTTTATTTACATCAATGACATAGATGAAGGAATAGTCAATAGATTACTTAAATTTACAGATGATATTAAGGTCTTGGTGTTTGCTAGCTGGGAAGAGGATGCTGCTGATGATTTACAAAAGGATATAGATCATTTAGTGAGTTGGGCAAATAAAAGGCAGATGAGTTTTAATTATAATAAGTGCAATATAATGCGTGTAGGTTATAATTTGAATTATATGTATAATTTGGATGGGAATAACCTTAACAGTGTTATGAAGAAAAGGAATCTTGGTGTAATAGTCGATCAGTCCCTAAAGCCATCCAAGCTGTTGCTAGTGGTAGGGTAAAAAGGATTTTAGGTTGTATCTACAGAAATATTGAATACAAGTCTAAAGAGGTTATAATTTCATTGTATAGATCGCTGGTTAGGCCACATTTGGAATACTATGTTTAGTGATGAGCTCCTTACCTTAGCAAAGACATTGAATTGTTGGAAAGGTTTCAGAGAAGGGTTACTAGAATGGTGCCTGGGATGGAGGGGTTGTCATAGGAGGAGAGGCTGAAATCTCTCAAATTGTTTTCTCTTGAAAAGGAAGAGTTATGGAGGATCTGATTGAGGTGTTTAAGATTGTAAAGGGAAATGATAGTGTTGATGTATCATCTTTTTTTTTTCATATTTAACAGTGAGAATAGTAGGACTAATGGACACACATACATTTTGGGAAGGTAGGAGTCATCTTCAGCTAAGACAGTTTCATTTTTCTAACAGAGTGGTTGGCCTTTGGATGTTGTAGAGGCTGTAAATTTAAGTGAGTTTAAGAAAATGTGTGATAAGTATATGAATGATAAGGGCTGGTTTTAAGATTTTTTATTTATTTATTTTATTTTTAAAAATTATTTTAATTTAGTGTAGATGATGGAACAGCCGAGATGGACCAACAGGTCCCATTTTCTCCCAAAACATTATATTATATAATCATCTAAATTTGCATAACAGAAAATAAGATATCTTAACCCTCTTGTTTCAAGAATTATCCTAGTAACCCTATTCTGAGCTCTTTATAACAAGTCAGTATCCTTTCTTAAGTGTGGAGACCAAAATTGTGCACAGTATTCCAAGTGGTGCCTGTCTAGTGATTTGTAAATTAGCTCTTCTTTCAACAGATTACTGCTTCAGTGGCTTTATTTGTTTATCAATCACTATCCCAATATCCTTTTCTTCAGTCATGCTGTTGAGTGAGATACCATCTATATTAAATGTGTTTTCAAAATTATGATAATTTAAATGCATTGTTTTGAATTTTTATAGTAAAAGATCATTTGCCAAGTATTTTTCCAACTAAACAATTGATTGAGGTTATATTGTACTGCATTAAAATTCTCAATACAGCTAGAAATATCAAAGATTGTAATATCATCTGAAACTTTACTACTTTATGGATTATGACCATATCAATATCATTAATGTAAAATAAGAAAAATCAAAGGCCCAAGCACCAGTTCCAGAGGCATTACAACATTAACCAGGATCCACATTGACTAGACTTTATTAATACTTTTTTGCTTTCACTTAGCCATTTTACAGTGAAGTTTACTAGTTTTTCACTAACCCCCACTGATGCGATTTTCTTAGCTATTCTCTTGTGTGTAACCTTATCAAAACCTTTTTAAAAATCTATAAGTACATCAAGTACAATATTCTTAAAACTGATTAACAGATTAGCAAGAAAACTTTGCCCTTTGATAAAAGCATGTTGATTTTCTTTTATGGTATTTTCACTAGATTAAATATTGCAGTCTAAGAAGATATATAATCCATTAATATGTATAATAAACTACAAAGGAGATGAATTAGATCCACTGAGAGATCCTACTGTTATTACTAATTGCATTCTCCTAGTCAGAAAATCATTTATCATCATTTTTTGCTTTCCACCAAGCTGTTTTTCTGTGCCTTGCTCATATCCAAGCAATCTTTGATAACATAATTCTAACATGACGGTTTTTCTTCATGTTTGTAAAAGCTGAAATATGTCCAAGCCCATGATCTTGTAAATGAGCCCAGATTGTTATAAATTTTGTGGGTTTGCCATGACCTTCATCTGTTGTGGCAACAGTCTCCTTCATTTTGAAACAAATATACATGCCTTCATCATGCAACTATCTACACAGATCAACCAATCACAGACTTAGCTTTGGTACTACATCAGGGATTATCTGCAGCCAATATCATCTGATATTGACCCATATATCAGCCAATTACAAGAGGGTTCGCTTGAAATTATTTGGAGTTTTCAGCAGTTACTGGGAGTACTGGTGTTTTTTGGACTGCGGACTTCTTCACAATCGATGAAATTAATATTACCAATAAATATTTGTTTGTTAGTAAACTATCATTTAAAATTGATCATGTAAATGACTATCAAGTGCTTAGTTGACCTGCAACAACCGACCAAGTGTGATATAATCAATGATTACGCACACCACTACTTTTCACAACAAATCCCTTTACTTTGCTAGCAACAGAAGTCAAACTATTTGGCTTGTAGCGTCTCAGATTCACTCTAGACACTTTTATTTTGATCATCATGAATTTTCTGTGTCTAAATTTCTGTAAAAAAAGCAATAAAAATTCTTATTAGTTCTGCTGAATTTCAAAATTTTATGACATATATCATGATTAAGGATCAAAAGCTACATTATAAAGAAGTTTTTCAAGCTGTTCTAAAAAAGTTTAATTTTTCTACATAAATACAACAGTTTAAGAAGTTCTTTACCTTCATTATTAAAAATGCTTTTAGAAAAGTTAAGTGCTTTAGTCTTGTTCCTTTTTTTGCATAATAAAATTCCATTCAAAGTATTTTGCGAGGACTAATATTGGCTTTGAATACTCTTTTAGCAGGTAACTATAATGTAAACATACAAAACATACAATTTGATATTTTCAGCCAAAAACTTTCATAATCTGTATTTGCCTTAAAATTAGCTTTCTTAGTACTTTTTGTTTATTTCTGTGTGCTAGTGGATTTCAAGCTTTAGATTTAGGAACAAGAGCAATCAGAGAGATTGCATACTCTCGCCACACTGCTCATTTTCAGAGTGCATGCATTTACATTGAATAACATCAAATTTCACCTTCAAACACTCAGAATATCATTCCCAGATCCAGAATGATCAATGATCCAGATCATGTTTTGTAGTGTGATGAGTTTCAACTGTAATTTGCCCATGAAATTTGTAACAAATTTGATCACAATTTACAGAGTTATTAACCCCAAACTGCAAAAATGCCCTATCTCCCTAATGTAAAAAGATGTTTCAAAAATCCAGAATCTGGAAATGGACCAAATTTGGGGAGAACTGTCCCATACTGACTTCCCATATTATGTAAAATGTTCGTATACATTGGTCTATTAGTTTTCGAGATAAGCTCACAGAGAGACACGCATGAACCCAATTGCAATACCCCCCACTTCGAGGCATTTACAGAAAAGCTTTAAGTTGAAATGCAGACGTTTGGTACATATAAGAATACTGTACATTACTTTTCAGCTAGCTTGATACAGCAAATAGAAATCTTCCAAGTTTCATTAATATTCTGTTCTGTCAGATAAGTTGCACAATTTTTATCTTTCAGGTGTCATAGGTCTTTAAAAGTCATGGACACAAGTGTAATTGTACAGTTGGTTTGAATAAAAACATTTTAACCAGCAAGTTCTCTTGCACAACAAAAGTTTTAATTATGTCCTGTTCAATGCTATTTGTAAATTCTAGGTATAATGTAATATAACATCTTTAGTAGGAATTATTACTTGGCAAATGAAAAAATAATCTACCACAACTTTGTCTCATTCTGTGATGACTGACCCATTTAATTTTCCTAAATTTTGTCTCCTGTCATATGACCACAGAACAGCCATACCATATGATATCTCCTGCTACTGATCCACAATAATATTCTAAATCTTTGAATCTTTGGTTTCTAATAGCTGGTTGTGTATGTCAGCAGTCACACTTTAAGAACTGTTTCAGCTGATGGACTAAACTTGGTTGAGGGGTGAAACAAATTTCTCTGGTGCTGACATCTTCTGCCAAACTTTGAAGTGATAGTTTGGTAGAGGAGCGTAGAGGGAATCATATGAGCATGTCATGCTCCTACTGGTGAGGTGACAACGCATGATGATTTGCATGAAAGACATGTTGGAATCTTCCCATTCCAATAAGGGGGGAGTGGAAAGCTTGTGACATACCTAAGGAAAATGTTTGCATATAGAGGGCAGCACTGAACAAGAAGAGATAAGTTCCTATTGGAAATACAGTTACAGTATAGGAAAATTATAACTTCTACCTAGTAGGTTTCCTAACTGTGTGATGAAGAAAACCATCTTGAACAATTTTCAAGAACATTTCACCTTCACTGTTTGTTATTAAAGTCTTCAGATCAGTATGTCTCAAATTTAAAATCTTGCATTATTAAAACCTCATTATCTGTTGCATTTGTGATCTCATTACAAAATTTCACATCATAGTTTCATCATTGTGATCAGACAATCTATAAATGATTCCAATTAAAAGCCTTTTACCCCTATATCCACTAATAGAGATTCACACTGATTTAACCTCCTTGTTATACTGTTTGCCTCTATCACATCCTGATATGCGCATCCAATCTTAAAGGTAAAATTGCACTATTGAATTAAGTTATAGAAAATTAACTTGTACCATGCAGCCATTCTTCTACACATTAGAAAAAACAAACAAACTTCAGAGACACTCGAAGTTCTCTAACCAAATAGTTCTCAACACTAGCAGCAACTCCAGAAAGATGGTGCACCCATTTTTCTCCATTTCATCTATGTAACTAATAGCAGGTATCATATTATTTATTACATAAAGTTTTGTTTACTTAATTTTATACATACAGATTTTGATTTTGGGTTGATTTCAGCAAGCTTCAAGTGAAGTTATTAGTGTTTTTGAATATCCATGGAACATAATACGACATTCAGTTGAGAATCAATTTTGTATTACTTTTTCCATCAGGTGTAGACATTTGTTGGTACATAATCATTACATTTATTATCATATCATTACACTACACACATATATGCTCTAATAATAACTAACAAGTTTCCTACTTGCATTTTGTACAATCACCTTGACTAAGCTTAAATTACAGTGCGTGATTAACTCAACAGTCATATGATATTGGTGTTTTTTGGCTTGTAACATAGTGTTATGATAATATTTGTAAAGGTGTAACATTGACATATGCTCAGCTGTGGTATATAAATAAGAGAGAAGTTAATGGGTTAGTAGTTTTTTGTTACCATCACTTGTGCAAGAATTACCATTTAGGTTTTGATCTACCAATGCTTGGTTGAATTTGCAAGAAGTGAATGTCGCTCTTTCTGTATTCATAAATTGTCTTGTTTAATTTGTATTTATGTGTATAAAAGTTCCCATGATTACTCGATTTGTTGTTATTGAGCTAGTTGAGGCTATGGTCAAAGACCTAGACATACATGGTATGGAACAAGGTTGTCACAGGAGGAAAGTCATAATAGTTTTGATCAAAATGGTGATAATTTGACTTTGTAACTTGAATACAAGTGTACAGTAATTTTATCGATTTTTAGCCTATCAATGTTTTTCAATCTTGGTTGTTATGGTGGGATGCAACTACCTATATTTCAGCTTTGACAAGTCATAGGTTAGTGATCTAAACATGCAATGGAAGCTTGTTTTTCTTGGTTTTAATTCAGTGAAGTTTTGAACAGAGATTGGAACAAAGTGAAAAAAGCTTAGCTTGGTGATATGTCACTAGAAGAAAAGATGTTTGTGAACAACTTCTGAAACAATTAGTCCTGATTTTTTGAAGCCTGTGAAAAATTTGCTTTATTATTTTGTATATATATACTTCATTTGAATTACAATGTTGCAATATGATAAGAAATAATTTTTTTTTATGGAATAAGAAGATGAAGGCTTTCTTAACTGAAATTGCTCTTGACCATACCAAGTTTCACTTTTCTGACAAGACTGCTGTGTTACACCTTGTTTAAATGAGGCCTTATTGGTATAGAAAATCACAAATAAAATAAATAAATTTAAAATGCATCTAATACTTGGAACATGTATTAAATGGAACTTTCCAATTAACAGTTTAAAAGGAGATTTGGTTTATATATACTCTTGGTATGGTAAAGGTTGTTTTTTATTGTATGTCAATGATTATAAATACTGTAACTGCATGCTATGTTTTGAAATCAATACAATGATAAAACTTAGTTTTATAAAATAAAAACTTCAGAGGAAAGTTTTACAAGAATATAGGAAGATAAACAATGGTAGAGTCAACAACAAATGTAAGCATTTGTAATTGTTTCTTAAACATATTACACTGAAATATTTTCAAATCTGTGAATTAATACAAATATCATATTATGAAAATAAGATACTTTATTTGCAGAAGATAAATAATTGTTGAGTGTTCTTCTGAAGTTTCAAACATTTCATCCAGTAGTTTTTTTTGCAATGCAATAAACCATACAACAGGTGTGTTAACTTGACACATCTGAGTGTGGTAGAGTTAATATCCTTTACTTCAACAGGTTGTAGTTTGTCACATTTTTTGTAATGCTCTATCTACATTAAAAACCTATAACCTTCTATTTGAAATAAATTTCTATCATCAAAATTGTCATATCTAACCAAGTGTCCTCAATTCTCATAATATCAGAATTTTTGATTTTTACAGTAGCTTTGAACTCATCAATTTTGTTTCTGATACCTCTACATTTGAATAATAACAAGCAAACCTTTTCTTGAGCCTGGTCCTATACTTTGTTTCTGCTCTGCTATCTGTCACATTCCTTGTGTTTTTTGCATGTATTTGATCCTAGCTCTCACCTTTGTCAAGCCCTAATTAAAAGTTGCTCATAAAGCATAATAGTTTAGAGTTTGAACACTAACAAAGTGTTAAACATTATTAATATTTTTTAATCATTTCAAACTTTGTCAAATATGTGCGATTGAAATATCAATAAAGAGAGTATCAGCAAATAACGGGTACAAGGAGAATTTTTTTGATGTTTACTTCCTTTTTCATCTGACAGCATTGTCACTAATTTACTGGATATTCCCTGCCCAATGTACAATGTGCTTTTGCTCACATGACTGATAGTGTCTTCTTCAGGACTGTGAAATAAGCAAAGCTCTGTCTGGGAATATTTTGATGAAAAGGGACACCAAAATGTAAAATATAAGCTGTGCTCTGCAGAGCTGAATTAAAGTGGTAGTACAGGAAGTGTTAAATCATGGAAAATAAAACATGCTGTTCATACAATGCCTGCTTCTATTACTGGTGCTGCTGAATCTAGCATGGATGATGTTGAGCTCATACAAACAACTATGTAAGCTTATTGTAGTAGTACTAGGAAATGTGATAAAACTTTGGCTGAAAACATAACATGGTTTATTATTGAAATGATTGCAACTAACATGCAAACAATTCCAATATGGTCTTACTTCCTTTCACACAAAGCTACCTGGATTTTCTTCTGCCCTCTTTGTTGCTAAAAAAATTTTCGTGATCTTCACACCAGTCTACGTACCCCATCAACTTTGTGCCATTTTTGAATATGTACATATCATGTGACTACTCTCCACCAATAGTATGGTACCTCCTATACTGGCACAACTAGCTCCCTCTGCTATTCCAGCTCAATCCTTTGACGCAACATTGTTTAGATATGTGATTTTTATCATGTGGCTACTGTTTATGAACGTGCTTCTTTGTCATTTCAATTTTTTTTAACAGTTTTATTTTACTGTGCTTGCATTCACTTGTTTCAACAGTTTTTTTTTTTGCATTTATTTCTTATTACTGAATTATAAGAAATCTTGGTATGAATTTGCGAACAATGTAGCAACTATGGAAATTCCTGTTACAATCAAAAATGCTACTGGTACAATTTCCCAGGAATTTGATTCAAATTTATCTGCAGAGGAGGTACAAGCCTTAATTTTCAGGGAGCTACATTCATATGTTTGGCTGATGATTTCTTCTTCATTTCAACATGGCCTCACAGTGGTATGTCTGCAGACTTATACTGCTAGAAACTGGGTTTTGATACCTGTGGTGGGCGGAGCACAGATAGCCCTTTGTGTAGCTTTGTGCTTAATAACAAACAACTTTTTAACGTGACAATGTTTCTGAGGAAGAATATAATCAATGAGAAGACAATTTGGACACTCTTTTTCTGGCACCTTCTGTCACACACTACACCTCTCCAGGAGCTTTCACCTTCAACCAGTGTTCACTTATGTCGCAGAGTGAGGGGGTACCAATTTCAGACGTCTGTACTTTTAAATCATGGATCTCCTTTCTGGGCCAATAGTCATCACTTTGTGGTTTTAGCTTGCCATTTTCCTGGCTCCCTGAAGTTAGTGGTGGACTGATTATCTCCTCCCAACAAGATTCTCCTCACAGAGTGGTTTCTTGATCCACAGGTCTTTAGGTTGGTGTGTTCTCAGCTGGGAACACCGTATATATGCCTTTGCCACCCACTGGAACACCAACCTTCCTTCCCTTTGGTCTCCCATTCCTCACTCGCTAACTCTGGGGGTGGTTGCGTTCTGTCAAGATTGGAGGGATCTTCACATCTATGCCTATCCTTCTAATCGACTTTTCTCCAGAGTTCTTTCTTTATTCAAAACTATTCTGGGTCTCATCCTACTGGTAGCTCTGTCTTGGCCTGCACAACCATTGTTCTCACTGCTCCGACCTATACTTGTACAACCTCCCCTACCCTTACCTCTGTCTTGGTCCCTATACTGTCGACCTTGCTTGTACATTGTTCATCTAGATGTCTCCACACTCTGTCTTCATGCATGGCTTTTGTCAAGACCATTGTTTCAGCCCAGGGACTGAAACACGTGTGGCACCTTTCCTGATCAATTAGACTTTTGTATATGCCCATTTACCACAGTCTGTGGTATAACTTCTGCCTTTGGTCTCTTCAATGTGGTTTCCATCCTTCCTACCCTTCTGTTCTTCATTTTTCCATATTCTTCACTTGGTTGCTTTACAAAGGCATGTCCACTTGTGCTGCGCTTAGCTATCGGGTGGCCTTGTTGAATATCTATTTTTCCAGGTTTCACCTGGTTTTGTCTTCACATGCCATTTCCCTCCTTTTTCTGCTTCTTTCAAGTCATGCATCCTATACATTCTTTGATTTGCCTGATTGGGATCTCAGTGTGGTCCTTTATGCCTTCCCATCCTCCCTTTGAACTTTTGTCTTCATGTTCCAACTACCATCTCTCCCTCAAGGCCTATTTCCTTTTCCTTGCTTGTGGACATTGTTGATGAGATATTTCTGTCTTTAATGTTACCTGCTTCCTCTACCATTTCTCTTACATCATACTGTATCCTGACTGGCCCTTCCTCCCTCATACCTGTGCTGCCCATGAAGGCTGTTTGGCTTTCACATCCATATCCTTAACTTCCATCTCCCATTGGTACTCCCATTCTGATCCTGATCAGTTTCTTAGTCCGGTTCACTCCTCACGGTGTTATGTGGCACATTCCCTGGAAAACCCTTCCATTTCCTGTGATCTAACCCCTGTCATGTTGACTAGTTGGGTTCATAAAGTTGTTAGGCTGGTGTATTTGGATTTATCTATGGAAGGTCTTTTCATCATATTTGTGATATCACCATATCTTTCAGTTCTTGCCTTCTCCGTCCTTTGAAGGAGATCGTCAAGGATATAATGCTTGGTTCGCTTTGTTATATTTCTTTCTCCTATGGTTATTTTGGGAGTTTGTTTAGTTTCACCTGAAAGCTCATTCCCTCTTCATAATTCCGGTTGCTTGGCATATGACACACTGTTTACTTACAGTTGGGGTTGATGGGTATATATAACACAGTTCACACACAGTAGCCACTATGCTGATGTTACAATATTTTTTTTCATCCTCAACTTCCTAATGCCAAGGATGAGTTATGGAACCTTGTCTGTCCAGTTGAGGTTGTGTAGGTACATAGCTAATTCTATTTATATTTTATTACAGATTGTACCTCTCAGAACAAATTACACTTGGGTACATCCTTTTTTTCCCATCCATATCAGATTAATTTCCTACTTTCAGGGCAAAGAGCATACATGTACCAGAAGTAGTGTGGTACCCCAAAAGTGTGCTTCGTTTTCGTCTCAGTACACACCTATTCATTCTGGGCAGTCACTTTCCTCTTAGTTTCACTTTTGTACCCCTACACTGGCCCTCCCACCTTTGCAGTGTGGGATTCTAGCTTTGTGTGGGAGGAAGTAAGACCATATCATAAGTTAACATTTATCTTACACTGAAAATATATTTCTGATAGGTACATGCCTCTTTTCACACACTTCCCACTTTTCCTCCCCACAGCCAGTGTTCTTCTTTTGGAGCCGGCCTGTTCTCGAAAGTGAGTATTGAGTGGGAATAGCAGAGGGATTTAGCTGTGCTAATATAGGTGATGCAATACTATTGGTGGAGATTAGTCATATGATATGTATTTGTTCAGAAATGGCACAAAATTAATGTTGTATGTAGACTAGTGTGCTGATCACAAATATATTTTTTTTGCAATTCTGAGAGAGCAGAAGATCAAGATAGCTTTGTTTGAAAAAAAGGTAAGCATCTATTGGAAATACATTTTCAGTGTAAGAAACATGTAAACTTTCAGTTGTGGAGGATTCAACAAGTAAGTCTTATATTAATTATAGGTTATTTACTTGTCAAAATACATTATTATTAGGCCTATCATTTTTAACACTACATTTTTTATCTAGTCTCTTAAGGATTTTCAAGAATTAGAAGAGTGTATAATAATCATATTTCAACAATGTGTTTGCCATATCTTCTGTTGACGGTGTGTTTTGCTCAATCCAGAGCTCATCAGGCCATTTTGTGAATAGAAATTATATTTTTTTAGACCCAAATACAATTTAATTAGGAAGCCTGATAAATTACAGTGGAATTTTGGAGTATTGTTATATTAATTTATATTTTTTGTATTCAAAAATGTTTATATAAAGTCTCAAAAGTCTACAAACAAGGACTTCGTAACATCGTAAGTAGTAGAGACCATTGTTTTCCAAATATGTTTTATTTACTGTTTTATGTTTGAAGAAATCTGACATTTAAGTAATTATTTGAAAACATTAGTTGTATATACATATGTAATTTATGGTAGCCAATATCTTACTGTATTTTACAAAGTAAGAACTTGTGTTATTTTTATACTCATTTACTTTGAGATAGAATAAAAAATTATACAAAACTAAAGACTTGGAAATTCAGAAAAAGTTTGTCATTTGTGAAAGCCTAAGAAATAAATTTAACACTGATCAACTGATCTTAACACATGAAAAGTAACATCTGTACATAAACACCCAGTTGAACTTGCAGTTTGCTGGTGAATAATTTGTTTCTCAAGTTACAGTCAAGAAGGCTAAGCCAAGATTACTAGCCTAACCAAAATGACCCATATTTATATTACTGGAAACTACACGTTTATTGGTTACTGTGTAAGCATGGTACTATAGGAAACAGGATGTCTGTAGGCATTTCCACTTATACCAATGCTAAATCCCAACCACCAGGTAAGATAAGTAGCAAGTTTATTGGATAGGATACAACTATATACTTTGTATAGAGCCATATCATAAATATTTTCTCTCACTTTTATAAAGTACTTTATACAATTCTTGTTGCACCCACTGTGGCAAATTATATCTCACTGTGTTCTCAGAGTAGCAATTTGAATAGTTTCTGTAGGATACTTCCACTTTTTGACTTATTGGATTGGCCCAGACTTTCTACAAAGTCATAAATATTTTATAATACTTTAGACAATTATTGTTGTAACTATTATAATTTCAACAAGGTTATATATCCTATCTCACTGTAGTTTCAAAGCAGGAAAAATTCTGGGAATTGCACCAAACGAACTTATTTGATATTGACGGTGTCCTACTACCAGTCAACATCTATCCGAGGTGGTATGAACTCTTCTATCACAGAGAGAAATTGAGCCTGTCACCCATCATTCCTCAGGTTTTTACTTCAGGTTGTTTATGGTACCCAAGAAAACTGGGGTCTGGCATCCTGTGATTTATCTGTTCCACCTTAACCGATTTTTGGATCTTACACTAATATCACCATGGAGTCCTTTCTCACATTAAGGTGGGCTCTTTTTTTCCAGAACTGTGGGTAGATGTCTCAAAGGCTTGTCTCCATATTTCTATTTCACATTAGTCAAGATGCTATCTTCAGTTTGTCCAACAAAGGGTTATGTATCAGTTTCGTACTTGCCCATTGGGCTTGCTTCAGCTCCATGTGTAATTTGTCGGGTGGTCAAAGCATTTGCCCAGCTTTTGTATGCTCAGGGGTTGCGCTTACACCACTACATGGACAACTGGCTTCTGTTAGCTCATTCTGAACTGGAGTCGTTCACAACACACTCATCTGCTTCTAACAGCAGCAGCTTGAGTAGGTTGGATTATCAAGTTGGAGAAGTTTTTCCTGTTACCTGCCCAATATCTTATCCACTTAGGTGTTTTTTTTATGGATCTTTCTCTTCCTGTTCACGAGGTTCTATCATATTTGGGGATGTGAACTTCTATGAGATGCACTTATTTTCTTAGGTCGTGCACATATGTGGTATCTTCAGTGGACTCTGCACAACCAATAGGATCTTGCTTGGGATCCATGGGATTTGTCCATTACCCTTCCATCTTTTCTCATTGACGATCTGTGTTCGTGATGGAAAAAGACTCATGTCGTTGGGTGTACAGCTTCCTCTATCTCATCTGGATTTACATCTCTTCACAGATGCTTCCCTCCATGGTTGGGGGTATGGGTTGATCAACAGGAGGCTTCTGGACAATGGTCTACAGCTGACAGGTATTACTATCTCAACATCTTGGACTTTTGGCAGTACAACATGATTTGGATCACTTTCTTCTTCTTGTAAGGAATTGACTTGTCATGATCCATTCTGAGAATTCTAAGGTAGTGGCTTATATCAGTCACCAAGAGGGCACCCATTCTCATTCCTTTTAAAGGTTAAACCTTGAATCTTGTTTTTGGGGTCCACATGCCTGGGATACATTTTTTTGCATGTTATATTTCAGGTGTTTTTCACCTTGTGGTGGGCCGCCTATCCAGACTGAATAAAATTTCTTCTATGGAGTGGTTTCTCAATCATCAGGTTTGCTAATGGCTATGCTCCAAGTGAGGGTACTCCTTAGCTGCATACATTTGCCACTTTCCTCAATACCAAATTACCTTTTTTTTGGTCTCCAGTTCCTCATTCCACATGCCCTGGCTATCTATGCACTCAGCCAGGATTGGACCAAATAGTACTTTTATGTTTATCCTTTCATCCAACTTCTTACCCAGGTGATTTCAATCTTTCATGCCACTCTGTGTCAGGTCCTTCTGAATGCTTCTTACTGGCCAACACAACCATGGTTTTCTTGTCTACTTTGGCTCCAAACTGCCTTTCCCTTGAATCTTCCTCTCACTCCATCCCTTTTAGGTCAACTTCATTCACTGGTAATTCATCACACCTTTCTACCCTCCATTTTCATGCCTGGCATTTATCAGTTCCTTGACAAGGAAATCTTGATGCTTCCTTTTTAGCATGTTCTAATCATCCTTCCTCATTGGTTGTCTAACAATGTAAATGGAACATCTTCTGCTGTTGGTCTTTGAGTTAGGATTTTTCCCCTTCTCCACCCACTTTTCCTCATATTATGAATTTCCTCACTTGGCAGTTTGATCATAGGATTATGGTCTTCATGGATATTGAACAGCCTTATTCCACACCTTCCATTTTTCCCTGTACCATTTAGTGTTAACCTTCCTTACTCACTCCCTTTTGTTGCATTCCTTCTGGGTTTGTAGACCTCCTTGTTGGGCAGTCCTTCCAGACTGGGATGTCAGTGTGGTTATTTACTGCCTTACTGTACCTCCGTTTGAACCTTTGTCCTCATCTTACCTACTCCTGTTAGCCTGTGGGCATTTTTGGTCTGTATATTTGCCATCAACGTTTCACGCACTCTGAACCATTATATCTATGTTCCCCTTTATAGGTATAGATCTTTCCTCCCCAAAACTTAGGTGAGTACTATTATTCTCGGTCTGATCCAGATAGACTTCTATGTCTTGTACATATTTTTCATTGTTATATTGCTTGCATGATTTCCTTCCACGGTTCCTGCCTTTTTATCCCTGGCAACATTCCTCTGTTTGTTACTTTTCTCCTCCCACCCTTACCAGTTGGGTTTAGCTTTTGATTCAGTTGGCTTATTCATCCTTGTCTCTTTCTTTCCAAACTGTCTTCCAGGTGCTGTCGCATCAAATCAGGCACCTTACCTTTTCCTTGGCATCTCATCTCTGTTGTCCACTGGAGGAAAGACTTCAGTTGGGCATGTTCCTCTCCCACTATCTTCATCGTGTAGCTGTTTATTCCTGGTTGGAGTGTACTGTCTTCCACCTGTTGCCATCCTTCAAACTTTGGTGAGGCTGTGACTGGTTATGTTATCATTTTATATAAATATTGATTTCTTTCAGTGACATATCCCTTTTTTTTCTTTAAGGATCCTGCTCTGTGGTGAGCATTGCCTGTCCAGTTATACTTAATATGTCTCAAATCTGCACTGTACGGCCATAATGAAATCATAAAATACAATATACTCATGGCCAGTAATGCACACTGTTGAGATGAGGTATTTCACAAGATTGCCAGTAGGTTTTCCCTTGTGATATACTTGATTTATTAATATGCCCATTCCAGACCGTACTAACAAAGCAGAAGGGGATAGCTGCCCATCCCTGCCGTCCCTTTGATTGAATAAATCTGGGGCGGTCTGCTTTTCAAAATAGGTTTTTTTCATGATCATCCGTTGCACTGTCTCCAGTGTTTGTACTCTTCTGGACTCTCCACCACGTTTTATCCCCTGTCATTCTTCTAGTGCAATTGCATATAAAACACAACCAAGACAGGTTACTTTGTAAAGACTAAAGGTCAGTTTTATATTATTGGATACAGTAACATGAGTGCACGTGTGTCACATCCTTGCAACATCTGTAACGTTAGCCAGGTACAGCTGAAAGGTCAATATAATAAAAATAATAAATATTTATAAATGTATAACGTTATGAGATTTAAGCTATTTAGTCTAAACATTTGTGTTTGTGTTATAATCTGTAGTCATTCTAGAATGAAAAAGGCATAATTCATATTTATTTCCTAATTATTTTATAGTGGTTACAGGATTGGTCAAATCAGTACAGAGATTCGTTAGTGAAAATAACAGATAAAATATAAAGTATTTTTCTTAAGAAATGTTTGATAACTATCTGGACATTAATAAAGATTTTGCATGTGAAATTTGAAAATTTTATGATGCATAAAAGTATTATTAATCTTAAAATGAAAATTAATTTGCATGTTGGATAGGCAACATGAGAAAAAAAAATGTATGAGAAAAACATTGCTTAACAAACCTTAAGACTTAATAAAAAAAAAATTTATATTTTGCATATGAAAGCCTTGTAATGTTTACTGATAATCTGCCCAATTTTGTGAACATACATTTAAAAGTTATAGCATGAAAACTATAACAAGCACAAAATGGTTACGAGGTCGGTCCCAGGGATTGAGCCCGGGTTGAAAGAGTTTAAGAAAGAACCTTATCAACCTAATCCATCCACCCACGGTATCTTCTTTCTCTCTAATCAAGAAGAAGGTACTTCTGGGATCTTCTGAGTCAGTGCATTCATATGAGTGATGTCAAAAATGTCATCCAGATTATTGACAAACTGTTTCAGTTTTCATTTTTGAATATTTCTTTAGGTTTGCCCATTTTTGAAAAAGCTTCTCCAATTTGATAATGGCATGATGTTCTGGATGAATTGGAGTTTGAGCCTTGTTCCAAAAAGCTGCAGCTTACTTGATCACAATCTTTGAGCTTTCATGAACTGTCTTCTTTAATGTTTTGTAATGGTAGAAAAACACACACATACACACACTCACAGCACTTGTCTATTTGAAAGTAATTTGCTTCCTGTTAGTTCAGTTTCTTCTGAAACAAGCAGCCAAAGCGTAGTCTTGCTTGTTTTTGTAGTATCCATTTGCAATGATACGTCGATACAGTGTCAGTCAAAATGTTAAAGAAGAATATGCTTAAGTGCTTATATATACACACAGAAATTCTAGAAACTACTTCCATATCATACAGTATATTCCAGAAGTAAAAAGTAACAGCATGGATTATTTATAAATAGAACGTTCTTGAATATTGTGAATAATGTGAAACACTCTAGAATATTCTAGAACATGCTACAATATTTCAGAGTGTGTTAGAACATTCCATAATAATCTAGAACCTTCCATAATTATTTAGAATATTCTGGAATATTCTAGAATATGCAGATATAATGCATGGTACAAGGTAAAATTTAAACTATCTTGAGCAAGCCATAAATGTTATTCAATATGGATAAAAGTTGGTGTGAATTACTTATATATATTGGAACAAAATATGGAGGGGGGGGGGGAGTGTTGTAAATCAAAACTTCAAAATAAGGGCCAGTCTAATTACATCTCACTCAGTATTCATTTAGAATAGTGGAACAATCATGGCATGACACAATCTATATACTTGTGTGTAGATTCGTGTTCCTTGTTTTGCTTTTTCACGATTTACCCAGTAAATAACAAGTAATTGTTATGAGATTAAAAATAATTAAGAAGAATGAAATACAAAAGAATATGACCAGAATATGAACTAATGCTACCATGTTATGCCACATATGTTAGACAGTAATGACATAGAGATATGTAATGCTACCATGTTATGCTACATACTTTAGACAGTAATGACATAGAGAAATGTAATGCAACGTTACTGTGTGACACATACCATTTTATCACACAGAAATGTAATGCACCTTGTTATATGTCATAGTGTTGATAGTCATAGCATACAGAAATGCAATACAACATTATTTATGTGATGTACAGTAGACGGTCATAACATGTAAAAATGTAATGCAACTTTGTTATGCATATACTGTAGGCAATCGTAACAGAAATGATATGGAAAGTTATGCCACATACATACAGTAGACATTCATTACATACAAAAATGTAATGCAATTCTGTTATGCAGTAGACAGTTGTGACATAGAGAAATGTAATGCAAGTTTGTTTCTTGTTTACTGAAGAAATTAATGGCATTTTATAATGTAAGTTAAATATTATTCCTGAGCTATTAGGTAATTATCTTTGCATACAAAATCAAAGGTATTGGATGTATGGAACTTGCTGCAGTCATGAAGCATCAAGATGAGCCTTGAGTAGAGCCCAGATATACGAGTTCTACTAGTTATGTCATCTAACATTTCATATACATGTAATTGTTTGTGTTTGTCTGTCTTGTCTATTTATCATATTTGTCTTGGTGAGTAGACATGCCTTTTACATTTCTTTCATCACCATGATGGATTACATTTAGTGTTAAATGAACTTAATACATGTATTACATTTATGTGTATACATAATAGTATTTTCTTTCATAAGAACTTAAGAGTAAATCTAGTTTAATAAAGCTTGGTTTTTCTAATACCTTAAAATTTTAAATAGCCAAACTGCTCTGATAAGACTGAAACTGATGCATTGTACATTTAGATATAAGCACTGCTTCTACTAAAATGTGAACACAAGTATTGTTTTTTTGTCTTGCAATTTTGGGCTTATAATATAGTAGATATGTGTGCATGATTTTAGTCTGTCCATATAGTTCTTGGAAAAGTTAATGATTTTTTAAACCTATTTTTACAGAAAAAGGACCTCACTGTGGCTATTAAGAGTATCACAAAAAAGAATATTGCAAAATCTCAGAACTTGCTTGCAAAAGAGATCAAAATTTTACAAGTAAGTATATGGTTGACTTTTTGTTTATCGAAACAGTTTGTTGAAACAACATTATAAGAGTAAATGACAAAAGGCTTATATTGTAATCTATCAAAATGATGAAAATTACAATTTGCTAATCTGACAGCAATGGTGAATTTGATCCTTCAAGTCTGTCCTTGCACACTGACCTAAAAAATCTATAAATTAAATCCACCCTCTATTTTTCAGAAAATTATTAATATTCCCTCTTAAATTCTCATAATTATTGCTGTGCTGATCTCCACTACTGTCAGTGGCAACTCATTTTATAAGCCATAGAAAAATAACACTGACTTAACTTCAGTATAACTTGATTTAATATTTTTCAGTTTAGCTTCAAGCTTGCAATTTACTTGTAACCCTTGTTATATGCGTGAGACTTATCAAAATTCCATTTTAGCTTTTCATCAGTTTTACAGCCATTGTTATCCTTCATGAAGCTTAGATTAGACTACACCTGTAGATTGAAAAACTGGCTTGAACAGTGATATTAATTCCTCAAACAATGATGTTTGACCAATAAATGGTTCTTTCCTAGCTCTATCAAAGATAATCACTTTGTTGCAATGAAACAATATTTCAAACATTGAGATCTCTTATAATACTTGCATCATTCTATAATAGCTGTAATAGGCAACACATTCACATATAGGTTTTAATACATGTAATTATTTATTACAACAAATTATTTATGATTTTCTTTTAATAAATGTAATTCAAAATAAGCAACAACAGATCTTCAAATGTTGCTGAGTTAGGGGGGGATCTGACTGAGGTGTTTAAGATTGTAAAGGGAATTGATAGTGTTGATGCATCATCTTTTTTTATATTTAACAATGTGAATAGTAGGACTAGGGGCCACAAATATAAAGTTTGGCAAGGTAGGAGTCATGTTCAGCTAAGACAGTTTCATTTTTCTAACAGGGTGGTTGACCTTCGGAATGGGT
>NW_013666918.1:31760-34336 GCF_000517525.1 Limulus polyphemus
GGGCTGGCTTTAAGATTATTTATTTTTTATTTACTTATTTATTTATTTTTAATCATTTTAATTTAGTTTAGAGGATAGAACAGCCGAGATGGATGTGTTTACCCAAAACGTTATCTTATAGCTTGGAACTGTAGATTAAAAAAAGTGTAAGCTAAATGTTGAGGGGAATCACAAAAGCAGTGATGAAAGGGCTCTCAAAATGGGAGTGAATCCACTGAAAACACCAGAGGACATAGAGACTATTCTGTGGGAATGATCTGTTCTAGGTGAGATGGTTGATCTGCTACCAGAGTTTTAGTTCTTGGACATGATAAGCCGTCAGTTGAATGTGATGGTCATGGGCCCAAGAGAAAGAGTGTATAGCAAGGAAACAGACATCCTGAGAATGAGTGCCTCTCTGTTGGTTGATGTAAGAAATTATAGTAAGTTTCCTGAATGGATCATGACAAGAAGACCAAACAAATGAGACAGAAGATAATGGAAAAATCACTGAGATTCAACATCTATAGGATGCTGATATGGAGAGACTGCTGGTACAGGTGTGTAGAATTGCATTCCAACCAGACAGAGAGATAGTGGTTTAAAGGTTGTTGATATGTTAAGTTTTTGTTTAGTGCAAAGCTACGCAAAGGCATCTTTACTGCGCCATCCATGCATGTGGAAACCCTGATTAATTTAGTGTTACAAGCCCTCAGATTTACTGCTGAACGACTGGGGGGTCTCTGAACACAGGCAAGGTAGGGTAAGAGGGATGCCCAAGATCATGTGGTATCAACTGAGCCTCATCACAGTGAGAGGTAAACTGAAGTTGTGAAAAGATGAAATATACTAATGGGATTGTAAATGTTTAGTAATACATGAATGTTTAGAATTTAGATTAATATCGTGTTTCATGGTCTTTTTTTTTGCTTTTCCTTGAACAAGTTTTTTTTTATAGTTCAGGTGTTATTTCTATTACTAGAATGTTTTACACAGCTGCTACTATATTTTTTAACAGTATAACAACCATTAATTATTTAATTTTGTTGGTGTTCATATTCTGTTAAAAATCAGTAAATTGGGTCTTTGAAAATTGCAGTTTGTTTCTGGAAGTTTTCCTTCCATTAGCCTATACGAACCATGAATAAAGGTAATTGAATGTATAAAATCAATGCACTTGTTTATCTAATTTTGAAGAGGTCTCTTCGATTTGTCTTGTCAACATTTTATTGACTGATATTTCCGTTTACTCTGTCTTTTGATGTTATTATATATATATTGACAAAGAGAGTTAGACAATTAGTGTAATTGATTATTGATTACTCATCAGGCTCATTATTCAATTACATTAAGCTAATTGCTTATTCTCATATGATTTTTATAGTTGGAGTAATCAGAAATAGTAATTATTGAAACTGATTTTGATTAAATTATTATTTTTGTGAGTCAACATTAAACGATTAAGCTGAATAGTATTGAATTAATCAATAATAATAATGAGGAATCATAGTGGCAATACTTGGATAGTTGAAAGCAGTAATAATCAGAAATGCTAATGTTAATTAGTTCATTATTTTATTGACATTAACTGATTATTTTATGTGACACTAATAACTGTAATTAGTGTTTATAGGTAATCAATTATATCAATTAATTGGATTAATCACCTAGGTCTGCAGAAAAAATGATTTGTTACAATTTTGAAATTAAGAGATTTAGGCGTAACAATGTATTCAAGTCATTATCAGAAGATAGTTTGAACAGTATATTTAACCCTTTCATATGGGTCACGGGTGAAAGGCCATGTCATCGCCTTTGTTGACTCACATTCAAAATTTTATTGTACTATTTAGCATATCCAAAAATGGAAAGATGTAGGCAGAGGGGCAACTGTATTTGATTTATTACATGAGCAATATCTTAGCAAACTGAAAAGATACAAGGTTCTTATTTTATATTCTAGCTTGTCAGTATCAGTAATTTGAGTTCCTAATTCATACGAAATTATAGACTTAGTATTTTGACATCACAAACAGCTAATTTGTACAAGTGCTGCATTCAACATACCATGTGACACACAAAAATCGATGTTTAACTGTATTTTTTAATATTTATTTTTAAATTAAGAAACTGAGTAATGTATAAAACTAAAATTTGAATTATAATCTACGGTCTGATACCAAACTATTGAAATAAATTGATGCCCCTTACATACACTTCTATACATGACATGAATAACCAATAAAAAGCTCAGAATGTCCTCCTAGTGGCTTTCTCAGCCATTTTAAATTTTTAGGACACCATCTCTTTCTTTCAAATCAAGATTTCAAGGAGGTAGGTTGTGTCTTTAGTGTGCTCGAGATTTCCTATTTTTTTAGACTGAAATACAGCTTAGTTACTAAGCTTGATAAATTATAGTGGAATTCTATGGTATTGATATAGTAATGTATGATTTTCTTGGTTATTCATCTGTATACATAAAACCAAAAAAAAAACAAAAATTTTGTTTCATATCCTCCATGTGCGAAATTTTAAAAGACGTACCAACCTACATCAAACAGCAACTGAGTACAAAGGTTGTAACTAGAAGAGATAAT
>NW_013666918.1:34370-39310 GCF_000517525.1 Limulus polyphemus
TCATTCTAGAATGACAACATATTATAACACAAAAACATAAATGTTTAGACTAAATAGCATATATCTCATAACATTATACATTTATATATGTATATTTTTTTTCTATATTGACATTTCAGCCGTGTCTGGCTAGAAGTTATGGCTGAGAGGTCAATATAAAAAAAATAAATAATAAATATACATAAGTGTATAATGTTATGAGATATAAGCTATTTAGTCTAAACATTTATGTTTTTGTGTTATAATTTGTTGTCATTCTAGAATGAAAGAGGCATAATTTATATTCATTTCCTTTTTTTTTTATGGTGTTTACGAGATCGGTCAAATCTACTGAATCTGTACAGAGAAACTTTAGTGAAAATAACAGATAAAATATTAAGTTTTTTTCTTAAGAAACGTTTGATAACTATCTGGAAATTATAAAGATTTCGCATGTGAAATTTCGAAATTTACTGATGCATAAAAGTATTTTTAATGTTAAGATGAAAATTACTTTGCATGTTGGACAGGCAATATGCGAAAAGAAAAAAGGCATTAGAAATACATTGCTTTACAAACTTTAAGACTTATTAGAAAAATTTAATAATTTGTATATGAAAGCATTGTAATGTTTACTGATAATCTGCCAAATTGCGTTAACATACACTTACTAATTTGAAAGTTATAGCATGAAAACTATAACAAGCACAAAATGGCTAGGAGATCAATCTCAAGGACTGAGCCCGTGTTGAAAGAGTTAATTACCTATATTTGTTACTGAGTATATTTATAGTTTTAATTTATGTAGTTGGCTTGTTTTGATCAGCAGTTAATATTATTTTTTCATTTTTTACAATCATTTAAAAAAGTTTCAGTTAACTGATTTTTATAAATTTTTTTGTAGTAGAAGTTTTATTATTGTATTTAGATTTCCTGAACATAAATTCATTGCTGCAATTATTAGTGAAAGATATAGTATTAAGGTTGTATCATATTTCAGAAAAGTGGAAAGACTGTGTTTAAAATTTCATAAAAATCAGTTACATGAAAAGTTTTTGAATGACTGCAAAATGAATAATGTTATGTTTAAATTTGTTAATTTCAAAGAAGTGTTGAATTAACTTTGTTAATATTATAGCATCAAAAGACAGATATTAAAATTTGTGATTAAAGAGAAATGTGTTAAATATAGTTTTTGAGAACATCTTTTGAAGGGGTTTCTCCAAAATTAAACAAATAAGTGATTTATAATGATAGTGGTTCATAATAGGGATTGCAAGAAATTGCACAAAACCTTAATAGAATGTTTGGGCAAAAAGTACTCCAAAAAATAAAGATTCAACTCGAACAATACTTTAAAAGCTTTATTTGAAAGGCTGTACACATATAAAAATGCACAAAAAACACACACACATGTCAGACTTGCAAGGAAAAGAAAATCTGCTCAAAACATCCGATTTGTAATACCTCTTGTTATTCTCTTGCCAGCCTACAATAAAAATGGCTTGGTATATTGCAACTAATGTTTTGTAGAATACTAAATAAGGTACTGTGAAAGTCATGGGGGGTATGAAAAAGTTGATTTGCTTCTTCTATATTTTTACATAAGCTAAAAAAATATCATAATCATAGTGTAAATGATGTTATCATTATCCTTGAAGCTAGCTTTATTACAAATATCTAGTGTTCCTTTAAAAAGCTTAAGTATAGGGTGAAACCTGAATTACCAGCCAATAATAGATGAACATTAGATGACTGTAACATGTCAATGCTTTGTACACCATGCAATCGGTGTCTTGAGGATGCCAACCACTATATTATGTATGAAGTGAAGGAGTAAAAAAAGAAAATTAATGCACCTAATATTAAATTTTATTACACACATTCATAGAATAATTAGTTTAAAAGACACAAAGGTTTGTTTAAAGCAATGTTTAGACATGTATGTTTTATCTGAAAAGGCTGCTGGTGAAATGTTATATGTGCTTAGTGGGGGTTGTGTCTTAGTCTAGGCATATATTTGCTCTTTGCTATGTGTTAAGTGCAGAGAATTTCGATACACAGAAACTATAAATGCTCACTATATTCTCAAACAAATCTCCATGACAATCTCAAGCTGCAGCTTAACATTTTAAATCTCAAACTAATGCGAGCAAATGGTTAGTCACTACAGTAAATTGTCCCTGATGGATATCTGTCTCTTGACAGATGCTTCTCTGTCAAGTTAGGATATCTCTCCAAACAACAACATTTGTGGGCTCCAGAGGAATGTGCTCATTTCACATCAATGTACTTGAACATCACACTGTCTGTTGAGTATGTTCCCATTTCCTCCCTCTTCTTGTGAATCAGTTGTTCATGTTAGTCATGATCCACTCTAACAGTTCCACTGCATTTTCTTGTATCAAATGTCAATGGAGGGGGGGGGGTATCTGTTCCAGGACTCTTGGCTTCTGTGCATTAGACCTGTTGTTTTGGACTTGCTTCCATCAGGTTAATCTCATGGTTTGCCATGGACTCTGAATATGGTGGTGGATTGCTTTCTTGGCCTGTCAGGATTCTACCCACAGCTTCCCCTATTCTGGTCCCTATTTCCTCATCCTTTGGCTCTGGTGGTTGATGCTTTCAACCAAGATTGGTCTCATCTCTTTATATATGCCTACCCTTCTCTTCATTTTCTTTCTCATGTAATTGATTTGGCCAGCACAACTTTGGTTTCCTCTGCTTTGTGAATTGGCATCAAGGCTACCCTCTTCCTCTGCCCAATTCCCACTTTCTCTTGCTCCAACCACACATGCCAGTGGAAGAGTTCACCCAGGAGTGCTGTCCATTCATTTTCACATGTGGGATTAGTCTGGTCCATTACCCACATGACTGTTTAGCCTTTTTTTGTATCCAATTCCTGACATCCTTCAACTCTGCCCATCTGTCAACAGAAGTAGCAGGTTTTTCAAAGTTGATCCCTATGCCACTTTCTCTGAGCTGTCCCACTGGGGCTCACCTTTTGTCTTTTTCACTGGGTTGCTGAGTCATGGATTATCAGTTTTCACTATCATTAGTTATTGAGTGGCTTTATCAACTATATTTTGCATTTTCTGTTAACACCAGGGTTTTTCTTTCCCTGTTCTCTCCACTTTGGTCAGATCCTTTTTCTTTACCAGCCCCCCTCATTCTACTCCCATGTCTGACCTTAATGTAGTTTTACACACTCTTACATGTGCTTTGTTTGAGCCATGACTTCATGCAAAAGGACAAGTTTATTACCCCCATTGAAGTCTGTCCAGTTGAGACCAGGTTAGACACATATTGTACAGTGTGATTGTGCCCTAACCACACCACACTTTTTGGTTTGCCAGCTGCTTGTTTATTAGTGCTTGGCTGGTCTTGCTAGAATTCTGCTTATCCCTGTGACACTTGGAACTCTTTTTGCCTTTCCTTCCAGGTGAAGACCATACCTTGTTTGAGATGAGATGTGGTCTTCCCTATGAAGACCTTGCCAACAGGTGTCATATTCCATGGGCTTTCCCCTCTGGTGCTTTCTGAAGGGAGCGCATCTAGGTTTAAATTTTGCACTGCCCCCTATCATTTTAATGTGGAACTCTAGCTATTGTGTGTGAAGAGGTAAGGTATCATCTCGGAAGTTAACATTTCTCTTTACTAATATGTACCTCTGTATATCTTCTCAACCTCCCCCCCCCCCCGGTGCATTTTATTCTTGTCTCATCTACAAGTGAAGTTAATTCTAGTGCTAGTGCTTAGGAGAGCTAGTATGCAAGGAAGTTTTGTTGCCTTCCTGTTGATGGAAGGCTATCATCTCATGATGATGTCATCATGCATTAGCAAAGTTTGGGTTAAATGTTTTTCTCAGGTGTGAGGTAGCAAAGGTTAGTGGGATGCAAATCTTATATGCAGATGCACAAAGGAATCAAGCTATTCTGTGTAAGGAGGTGAGTATCTATTGTAAGGTAAAGAAATTAACATTTCTCTTTTTTTCAAAAATCCAAAATAGTTACTGTGTAATTCAAAGCAGTTTATACATTTTTGTATGCTTGTAGATATGTAATTTTTAAAACATAAATGCTGTTTAAGTAAACTTGTTTAGGCTGAATATGGTGAGTACATGTACTGTTTGCTGTTTTTATGAATACAAGGAAAGTTATCTTATTGACTTGTTTACTATGTAGTTGACTATCTGTATCTGTTTATAAAATAATATAGTACATTGTAATAAAATCAATTAAAAGTTTTTAAAGTTTTGTTCTGCTTACTTGAGGAAAAAGTGTTCGGAAGCATGATTTTTTTTTTCTGTGTAGGAACTTACTGAACTTCATCATGAGAACGTTGTGGCCTTATTGGAATGTAAAGTAGGTTTCTTTTCAGTATAATTTTGATATTTATCTATTTCGTATAACACCTGTATTATTTTTATTGTAACTCAGATATACTTTAATCATTATTTACTCTGAATTTAAGTAATCACTTCTACCATAATATTAAACCTTCAAAATTTTTAAATTTTGTGATATTTAATTCGTGTAAGGTAGTCTTTGGATATTAATGTATGCCTTCTATTTTTTAAGAATTTGTTAATTTAATTCCTCAAGTTATCACTGTGTATTGTTTCTTCATTTGTTGTGCACATTAATGTATCCCTTATATGATGCATGCATATAACATAATACTAATTTATTTATACATATTAAACATTATTACTTAATTTACCTAGGAAAGAAGAAAATTAATGAAAACAGTTATTTACATTTTCTAAATATTTGGTTAAAAGAATTTACATGCACACAAAATATATATACAAGACATAGTGTTATGCAATATATATAAATATAATGTGTATATCATGGTTCTCAAACATCAAAAATATAATAACACAAATTTGAGTATAATCTTTTTTATTTTTTGGAAGCTGCTTTGCTGTTTGTTTGCAAAAAATGAATGAAATCTTG
>NW_013666918.1:40038-43763 GCF_000517525.1 Limulus polyphemus
ACCCAATCTTCTTTTTTCTTGCCCTCGACTGTCAAGGACAGTTAAGCCTGATTTCTTTTAGTTATTATAGTAATGCAGTTAATAATTTTTATTTAATTAAATAATGCACCAAAGAATATAGACTAATAACATGCAAAAAGTAGACAAATTAACTTACCTCTCAAAATTTTCCTGGCCTTCTAACTATAATGACAGGAACCGTTACAAATTCATTGAAGCTAGTCATTAAGTTTCCCACAGGAAAGATGTTGGTACTCTGAGTGAAATTGACATCTAAATGTTCAGAACATAACATTATACAATATGTCATTTGATAGATGAAAACCTTGATTTTCTATTGATTATAGGTAATATATAATGAAACGTAAGAGAGAACTATTAACAAATCCTGAAAGAGAGGATGTGACAAATGGGTGTGGCAGGAGGGGTCTGATTTAGTATTTGATAGCTCTGTAATCAAACAAATTTGAAGGTTATAAAAATTATGGTATGCCTAGCAATAGTGATTTTATAGAAAGTAATTTATGTTTAATTTTGTACTTTTTCGAGGGGTGGTGAATAAAATAGGGAGGATGACATGCTAAGAGAAAATGTGTCACGTGGGTCATACTAGTGGAAATTTGGGATTTTTTTTAATGTTTTGTAGAATTAAACACTTAAAACTTGTATACTATGAAAATATGGATTATTAGCTAAGATTTTATGATATTCTAATTTGTATAATATAAACAAAAAATAGTTGAATAAAATTTTGAATGTGATACACTAAAACCTTGTGTCATGTGCAGTAAAGGGTACCCATGGTAATAGGGTTAAACAATCACCATGAAAAGGTTACATGTACACACAAGTGTGCTATTGATCTGTTACACGTGTTGAATGTAGCTGTTAATTATTTTTTGTTAATTATTAAAAGTAATTCTTAACTTCTTGCAACTTATGAGCTGTTACACAAAAATATTTCAAAAAAATTACTATCAGTATTGCATTTAATCCCCCTAATTACTGCTGGTGTCCCTTGTGTATGTTATATAGAAAATTTATTATTATTTTGGATCGGTTCTTTTTTACAATGGGCATAAAATTAGTCAATATGATGCATTGGTAATGAACTATATAAAAACAAGGTAGTGATTTGAAGGTTAATGACCAGATTTTGATCATAGTTTTCTGGCTATAGAGTTAATGGTCATCACTTCTCAAAATTGTTTCTATCTGTTCACTCTTGTTCTAAACTAATGCATATTTGATGTGGTTAAAAGTACTTTCTTTATATTGTATTTTTCTTTTGAACAATACCAAAATAAGAAGTGTCATTTCTTTCTTGAGTCTTCCAATTTTTTAGTGCAGTGGATATTTGATGTTTCTGTATTGAAATATTTTCATACTTTTATAAAATGTTTTTTGTTTCATTGGTGAGTTTATGTTTAATATGTATATGGTAGCATGATATATTAATGCCATTATGAATATTTGATGTGCCTTTTTATAGCTTTAAACTGATTATGTATTCTTAATGGTGGGCAAAAGGAAAAATTTATTGTTACACTTTTTCTATTGTTGCTATAAACCTGCCTGTTAAATCTTAAGTTAAAAAAGGCACTGTAACAGAATTCATAATTATACTTAGCACGATCATTTAATTTCTCTAAATTCCAATTTTTTTTAAGCCTGTGATAGGCAGTTTCTGTGTGCTAAATCAGTTTTTTTCTCTTTACACTTCATGTATGGAACTTAAAACATATTTGTAAAGAAATTCATGTCTTGAATGTGCATAACTACATGTATAGTATTCAAAAGTTTAAAGATAGTTGTAGAGTATTTGTTTTAATTCACTAAACTGTACTCTGTAAATGTTTTAGAATTTACTTTTATTTTTCTAATCTCTTGTTGACAATAATTACATTTAAAAGTATATACTCTCACTAGGGTAATATTTTTACAGTTTTACAATGATGATTTGTAACTGTTTCTTGGATAATTTGTTTATTAAAAATGGGTAACTAATTACAAAGTAGGTCTTAAAACACGTTTTTTGTATGTTTTGTGGTAAGTGTAATGTTTTAACTTATTGCTTCCTTCTGTTTTATTGCTTGTGTGTTTGAAGACCCTCTCAATTTTTTGCTTTTACAGTTTTGCAATGGAGGTGACCTAGCTGACTATTTTCATGGTAAAGTATTATGTTGATCCTTTTTTTTGTATGTGTGTAAAGTTTATACTCAGATATATAAAGTAAACTTTTGAAACGTAATTGTGTATTAAATTCTTGCTCTTAAGTTCAACAGTCACCTAGCTCAAAGTTTCTCTCAGCTCAATGTGGTTGTGATGTTTTATAATGTACAAAATATACTACATTTACAAATACTAGTTCTGGCTAAATATCTTTATTAACAAACTTTATCTATCACTTGAAGTAAACTAGACTAGATAAAAAATTTATCATTTTTGTTTTGGATTAAAGCAGTTGCAGAATACACTAAGTATTCCTATGGTGTGGTGCATGTTGCCATTCGCTTCAGGAAGAAAAATGTTCATTTCACATATTGTATGTTCAATCTTATACTTTAGGCATGGCTGTTGTTGTATTGTTACCATACACTTACATTTCACATGGTTAAATTATGTTTCTGGAGCATGGCTGTTGTCCTATAGGCATCATACAGTCACATATTACAAATGTAAAATCCTATGCAGTCTATGAACGAAGTGGGTGGCGATTGTTCATTGATTCCTGCAAAAGAAGTCTAAAAGGTGTTCTTCTTCACAATGGTAACATGTATGCATCTGTTCCTATTGCTCAATCAGATCATTTGAAAGAAACATACGAAAATCTCAAACTTCTTCTTAATGAGGTCAAATACAAAGAATACGGTTGGCTACTTTGGGGAGACTTAAAAGTCCTTTGTATGTTGTCGAGTCAACAGTCCGGTTATACAAAGTTTCCATGTTTTTTGTGTGAATGGGACAGCAGAGCATGGAATCAGCACTGGATAAAGAAGCAATGGCCACATAGAGTCAGCCTGATACCAGGATCAAAAAACATTGAACGTGAAAGTTTGGTTGACACAAAGAAAGTCCTATTACCTATAAAACTGGGCTTGATGAAGCAGTTTGTAAAGGCCTTAGACAAAGATGGCATCTGTTTCATGTATCTATGTGGGCAATTTCCAGTTCTTTCAGAAGTGAAACTTAAATAAGATACTTTTGTTAGGCCTCAGATTATGAAATTGACTTCAGATGAACAGATCGAAAGGACAATGAGAAAAGTTGGAAAAGAAGTGTGGATTGCCTTCAAAGATGTTATTGACAAATGTTTAGGAAACAAGAAGTACCCAAATTATGAAAATATCGTCAATAACATGCTCGATAAATTCAAAAAGTTGGGTTGTAATATGAGCATGAAAGTTCATTTTTACACTCACATATTGAATATTTCCCTGAAAATCTTGGTGCTGTCAGCGAAGAACAAGGGGAAAGGTTTCATAAAGACATCAGTGAAATGGAGAGGAGGTATCAGGGAAGGTGAAAAATCAGCATGATGGCTGATTACTGCTGGTCATTGAAATGAGATGCTACAGATGCAATACATAAGAGAAAGACCACATCACATAGATAGTTTTGAGACTAAAAGATGTAGAGTTCACAAAAAAAAATCAGGATGAATGAGGATGCACGTTTGTTTGACATCAATGTTCTTCCCATTTCTTTAGTTTGTTTGTATTTTT
>NW_013666918.1:43809-49501 GCF_000517525.1 Limulus polyphemus
GTAATTTGATCTAAGTAAGAGTTTTCTTTTTCTTCCTGATTTATAAAAATAAACCTTATGTAATAGAAGAAAATGAATATTATTTTCAAAATCTGCATAGCTGAATTATGGAAAGTCTGTTTAAATTTGCAGGCCTGTGAAATTTGTAGTTTTAAAAGTTCAGAATTTTACTACATGCTTTCAGTTTATTATTATTTTGTATAAAAAAGAAATTAAAGATTCTAAATAGGAACTTAATCATTTTTTAAGATTTTTTGTTGTTAAAATGAATAAGATGAGAATTCAATTACACCAGCTCATCTGTAATGTACATTGTTTATACTTGTTGAAAGGATAACTTTGAAATACTACATTTGAGTTGATGAATCATATTTTTCTGGAGGGAAATTATAAAGTTGTAGGTGCCTTTTGGTTAATTGTTGCTTGTTTTGTTTTCACTGTTTATTTTTTCTCTATCACACTCACCTGGAATAGATGTGTTGCATAGGTTATGGACTTCTTGTGATTTGGTGGTGCATTATCTTGTGTTATGGAATATTAAAATATAGTAGTTCTTTTTAACTGTAATAGAGGGAACAAAAACTGTACATAATTTTAATTTGTGCATTTAAGATTTTTTTCATTAAATAAGGAATGTTAGAATGTAGTTTCATATTCATTTAAAAAGTTTTCATTGTTTTAATTTTTTTACATTGTATTTTTGTTAATTGCAGCTAATGGTACTCTTAGTGAAGCTGTGTTGCAGCTTTTTCTCCGACAGATTGGTAAGCTTTCTTTATTTTCTATATGTACCTGGTGAGATTTATAAAAACATTTATACCTGTTACTTTGATGACAAAACCTTGTTGAAACGTTGTACATTTGCTGTCATGTTAAACTTATATTAAAGTTTTTCATCATTACCCATTTAAGTCGTCTCCAGCCATTATTAATATCAAAAGGTTGTAATCAAAATAGGCTTAGCTTTTTTTCCTTGTGTATTAAAAGTTGTTCTAATCTGAACTTACCCTCAGTTGTTTAAAATATATAAAGTACAAGTAAAGCTTTTGAAGAAAAATTAATATTTTGTCGTGTAAAGACATTTAATTACCACAAGTTGATGTGTTGAAAGTTGCAGCTTAATATACCAAACACTGCAGTGCAGTTCTTAAGTGCTAATCAAATGATACATTATTCTTGGATTTTAATTTATTAAATATTCATAAATAAAATGTTATTTGTAAACCTGAATAAAATTGAACCACCAACCCATTTTACTAGGTGTTCACAAAAAAACTTTGGAAAAGTCATAGAAAATTTTTCATATACAACTTAGAGTGTTTATAGTAGCCTCTATTGTTTTCTATAGACTTATGCTGAATTAATTCAGTTGTGTGGAGACTGCTACTGAGTAATTAGGTAGGGGTATTGAAGTCTGTTCATATAGAAAGGGTATGCAGAAAATCACTCCTAAAAACTGTTTTATTCATCCATCTTATGAATGGGTGAAAAGTAAATGATTAGGGAAAAATTTAACAAACTACTTTCTGTTAAGTCAGTTCAAACTTAGCCATTAGCACTCTACAGGTTGAAATAAATTACAGTATTCTTATTTTGTGTATCAAGTGGCTAGCTGTGGAAAATTATTTCAAACATTCCTGAATGTTTTATATAGCGAAAAGTTAGATTATATTTATTATATTTTTAAAATAGCATACTCACATCATAAGGTAATAGATGTATATTGTGACAATGTTTTCAGTATCAAAATTTAAAATTTGAGCTTGTTATGTTGACCAATTAAATAAACTTGGACTAATTCACAACTAACTGATTAGTTTATGATTGTCTCAGCTGTAACTCCCTCCACAAAAAAGTAACTGGGCTCCCCTACATTTATTTCCCTATAATTGTAATTACAATTCTGGCCCACCTGCAATTTCAGGGGCATACTTATGCTAGTGGTCCCAGCTATAAACACTGTTGAGGTAACAACAAGTTGATTACTGATTCAGGAGAAAACATTGATAACTACTTTGTTCAATATTTTCTATGTTAAAAAAATTTGATTCTTCTGACAAAACAACCCACTTTTTCCTGTTTTAAAATGAAACAAATGAGGGTAAGTTAATGATGCTAAATAAAAATTAATATGAACTTCAGATTAGAGCAAACTGTGTTCTAAGAATGAAACTAAAAATCAACTTTACAATCAGTGTAGATAATTGAATATATGTTTCTATGCACAAAGATTAGGATGTACTATTTCATGAGTTGGGTACTCGCTTTTTGACCATGTTTGTGCACAATACCCATCTACAAGCATATATTGTATTATTCTTGCAAATACTTGTTAAATGACAAACAAAAAAGTTAATTTTTTTAATTAAAATTCTTGGAAGAAGCTTAAGTAAGGAACTTCAACTTTTAGTACAAGTTCAGTTGAAAACAAAATGGTACTGAATAAAAATAAAAGAAAAAATTAATAAAAAGATTATTAAATTGTATGTTAATTATTAAGTGTGTTATCACCTAGTGGATTATAAACTTGTTTATTATCAAATAAACAGAGTACAATTTCTTGGGTTATCAAGTTTCACCAGGTTTACTTGATATCATCAGGTACATCAACTACAATGAGTGAACTCGTAAACATGAAAAACTAGCCATCCAATAATAAAGTTCTTCTTCTATACGGAGATAGTACTTCCTTTAACCCTCTTCACTACAGGCATCCTTTTCTATGTGTGTCATGAGTTACATTCAAAATTTAATTAAGCTATTTCTTATCACAGGATACGAATAAACTTGGTATAAAAACATAGCTAATATTCCAAATTTTAATATACAAGTTTTAAGTTCTTAATTTTATAAGGCAATATCAAAAGAAAATCCTATATTTCTTATAGTATGCAAATTGTGACATTTGCTCACTAGGTATTGCCTCTTCTATGATTTACTCACCACTCATCTGAGAAGTATGAAATTTAATGTAAATTATTAATTATAATTTTGTCACCAGTCAAGCAAAGCATAACGTTTGTAGCCTTCAATCATGTGCGGTAACAGAGACATAACTTAGAAAATATGACCCCTCTTACCTTGCCCACCTGTTACATCCTCTTTTTCAGAAATTGCCGATAATTCTCTCTGACATTTAATACTATATTATTTATAACCAATAGAAAGCCAAAGTTTTAATCTATCAAATAACGTATTATATTACATTGTTTGCTTATAGAGAATTTTCTATTTCACTCTCAATTCAAACTATTCCCATGGGAAACACATCAATGAACTTAGCTGAATTTTTAGTGGCTTTTGTTGCATAGCTGTAAACCCCAAATTGACCAACCTTATATAGAGTTAGGGTAGAGAAAATATCAGATAAAATATAAAGTTTTACTGAAAAAACATTTGAAATTTATTTAGGAAGTTTTAGAGATTACAAAAATGAAATTTGAGATTTTTCAGGTGAAGAAAAGTATATTTTATCTTACCTTGAAAATCACTTGGAGCAGTCAACATTTAGCAAGTCAGCCAGGATTGTATTGTGGAAAATGGCGGTAAAAGAAGATGGGAATGAGAGAGAGCATCAACAGAAAAGAGAGAAAGAAAAGCAGAAAGAAGAAAGAGAGAATAAGAGCACAAACTGAGAAAGAAAAAAGGAGAGACTGGAAATAGAGAAAATAAAGCACAAACTGAGATCACCAAGCTCATCCAACAGAAATATGAAGGCCAGCCAACCTAAGCTGCCAAAATTTGATGAATAGAAAGATGACGTGGATGCTTTCTTGGAGAGATACAAAAGATTCCACCAAAGTCAAAACTAGGACAAAGGTGACTAGGCAGTCTGTCTCAGCCCACTTCTCACAGGAAAAGGCCTGCCAATATATGCAAGCATGACATCAAAAGATGCCTTGGACTATAAGAAGTTAAAAGTAGCCTTACTGAAATGCTATGAACTTACCAAAGACGTCTTTTGCCAGAAGTTCAGGGAAGCAAACCTGTCACTAGAGAAACTGTATTTCAGTTTGTGGCACATTTACTGGAATACTTCACAAGGTGGACTGACATGGCTAAGTGTGAAAATAGTTTTGAAGGACTGGCATATCTACTAGTATGTGAACAGTTCATGATAATGTGCTGTACTGACATGTCACTGTTCCTAAAGAGAGAGCACCGAAAGATATGGACAAGATGGTCAAGCTGGCAGAACAGTATAAAGAAGCCCATGGAGGGAGTATAACTGGCAAGTTCAAGAATAACCAGTTTAAGTTGAAACCAGGGGTGGCTGCCCACGAGCAGGATGCCACCAAAGGTGACAAGAAGTCAAGACACAGAAGGGAAAAGAGATGCTATGCTTTTTATAAACTGGAGCACTAGTGAGTGCAAGTCTGTTACCAACAAGCAAGTGCAGAAATCTCAACATGAGGCAACTGGAGCTACCTACAAAGATGGTACTGGCAAGAAACAAGAAAAAGTGACTACCACTATGGATGGTGCTACCAGGAGAAACAGAATAGAAAGAACACATCAGATTCACCACATAAAGGAAGTGCTATCACCATGATTAAACATGCATGATTGATGATCAGCTTAAGTTAGCAAACAGGTCAACAGTGTGTAACGGGCAGTGCCTTTAGGCTAGTCATTGGAGCTTCTACTTTACTGCCAATTACACCCAATTTATTATATTGAAGAATGCAGTGGCGATTGGAGCTCAGAAGTCATTAACTTGAGGAGATTTACGGTTAGGCTAAAGAAAACGATTCTGAGACTTAGGTTTCACAAAATACATCAATTTTATTTAAGTTCTTACATATATCATACACTACTCTTTTATTAACATTCAGTTAGTTCCTCAATAATCAAACTTTCAAGTTAACCTTTACAGACACTATTTTCCATATATAAGATACTCAACTAACTATTACAGATATTAGCTTCTTTTATATAATTCACTTTACTACTTTAACCTAAAGTACATTGATTGAATAAGAGAAATAGTAATCTTACTTGCATCAAACTTGAGGAGGTGTTCTGTTGTAAGTTGGATACCTTCATCATTTTTAAAGCATGGAGGACTTTTCTTGGCTCTCTGAACAATCACTGTTAGCTCTTGGAGAACACTTAATTTGTCTTGAAGAGAACTGCTGAACAGTTGCACTGAAATGATTTTTCAGCTTGAGACATGTTTTTATATGATATTTTCTATGTGTTCTTACGAGTTTCCAACTAGTATACATAACTACTCGTAAGTAGTTCTGACACTTCATTGGTTGATTTCTGCAACTCATCGTGCTCTCCCAAAACAAAAACCAAAACTCTCAAGTATTTGGCTACTGTGATGGTGAGTGACTCGGTTGCCTTATACTTATACTACTACTCCAGTCTGTAGTAATGGATCTTACATCAAAGTTCCGATTTTAGATGCTATCATAAAATTTTTAGTAGCCTTTTCTGTACTAATAGATTGCCATCAGTAACTTATCACTGTCAAATTCATGACTAACGTTTTTCTCAGCATCTTTATGGAGATGCTAGGTGTTAGTTCTATTTTTTATAACTCTTTAACTCGTGATTATCAATAATAACTACTAGCTGACTATGCTTTGCCTAGCTCTTGATCTAATTTCACAATACAGGCTTCTTTTCTCATGTCAATAATGGCTGGAGACGGCTTAAATGGGTAATGAAGAAAAACTTTAAT
>NW_013666918.1:49511-51370 GCF_000517525.1 Limulus polyphemus
AAAGTTTTTCTTCATTACCCATTTAAGCCGTCTCCAGCCATTATTAGTCTCAAAGTGGGTTCCTCATCATCGAATTTTTCTCTTGTCATGTCTTCATGCATGTGGACCACACCCACAAATGTAAATTTTCTTTAGTTTCTTTCTTAAACACTGAAAGTACTGAAGCAACTCTATGAAAGTATTTAATAATACCCAATTGCTTCAAGTGCCAATGGTGATTGGAGCATGTGACAAACATCAAGAGGTTTCAACAAACCACAACACGCCAGTAGGTAAAGGCTCTGTTGGGGACAAGAAAGTGAAAGTACGATGAGATACTGGATGCAGTAGTGAGAACCAGTCTAGTGTCTGATGACCAGATGACAGGCAAGGTACATCTGTGTGTGGAAATTGATGGGACAGTTAGAAAGTTTCCTATAGCATGAATAAAAGTGGAATTCCATACTGTGTGGGAGAACTATAGGCCATGTGTATGAAGGCATTCATCTATTACATTGTGATTGGCAATATACCAGACAGTAGAAGTTTGAAGGAACCAGACAGAAAGGAGACTGATTTAGGCATCTGCAGCAAGGGCTCACGAAAAGAAGAGCAAGCAAGTAATAGAATGGACTGTATGAGAGAGTCAGTGGAGTCTTAAAGAGCATGCTAAAGAAAATGTGCCAAGAGAGACCACGTGACTAGGACAGATACCTGCAACCAGTATTATTTGTGTACTGAGAAGTCCCACAAGCAAGTACAGGATTTTCATGATGAAACTAAACGGTGTCAAGTTCTTTACCAACATCGACCTCTGTAAAGGTTATTGGCAGATCCTGATGGAGATAGAATTTAAAGAGAAGACAGCTTGTGTGACACTAGATAGGTGCTCTCAGTTCAAGAGGATGCTGTTTAGGTAAGTCAACTCAGGAGTGACATTCAACCACATGATGAAGAAGATGTTGCACAAAACTATGCAACATAACACTCAAAACATTGAGTGTTATGTGGATGATATTCTGACCCACACAGGAAGATAACCTGAAGAAACTCAGAGAGCTGTTTGGATGAGTGAGAGTAGCAGGTCTGACCATTAGACCATCTAAATGTTACATTGGTTATTCTGTGCTAGTATTTGTTGGACACAAGGTTGATGACTGACAGGTAGCCATGGAAGGGGAGAAACTAACCTGCATACAGGATGCACCAGTTTTGACGACCAAGTAGCAAATTAGATCCCTCCTGGGGGTTAGTGGGATACTATAGGAGTTCATCCCAAACTGCTGAAGTCACCCCACCACTGACAGACCTGACCAAGAAAGGCTAACCCAACAAGATGAAGTGGAAACAACCACAGCAGATGTCATTCCAGAAGTTGAAGAACATGTCAAGAAGTTCACCAATTATTAGAATGCCAGACTTTAACAAACTGTTCATTGTTCATTCCAATGCACCAGATGTTGGAATTGGAGCAGTACTTTTACAAGAGCATGAAGACAAACTGTTTCCTGTAATGTACATAAGTAAAAAGCTGTTGAAGAGTGAGAAGAACTACTCTGTGATTGAACAACTGTGTCTGGTCATCATATTTGCCATCCAGAAATTCCTCTATGGAAAGGAGTTCGTCATCCAGACAAACCATCAGCCACTTGCATACATCCAGAGGTGCAAAATTGACAGTGCAAGGATCTTGAGGTGGGTGTTGTATCTCCAGAACTACTGGTTCTGCATTAAAGCCATCAAGGGAACTGCAAACATTGGTGCAGATTATGGGAGTAGACTTTATGCATGAACTGAAAACAGTCTTAGTATATAGTATAAAAAATATTGTAAATATTTTTCTTAGTAAAAAGGGCTCATTGTTATATATATATATATAT
>NW_013666918.1:51418-52987 GCF_000517525.1 Limulus polyphemus
CAGTCTTAGTATATAGTATAAAAAAATATTGTAAATATTTTCTAGAAAAAGGGCTCATTGTTATATATATATATATATGTTTAAGTTTAATGCGAGTGTTAAACTTAGTTATGTTTAGAAGCGATAGTTTATCGTAGGTTTGTTTACGTAACTTTGTATGAATCATACATTGTGTAGTTCCATTGTTGTGATTTGGTGCTTGTATTATATCAACATGATACTAGAACCTTCTAAGTTTTTTTCTTATTTTTTGGTTGAGTATTATTACATAATAATATCTTGTATTGTTTAGAAAGTTCTAGGTCTTGGTCAGGCTTTTTAAATACATATACAAAGTATAGTTTCAGTAAGTAAGACAAAGATAGTTAGCTAGATGGATAGATCTAAACTTAGTGATTGTGAGTTTAATAATAAAGACTATATAATGGCAAATTTTGAAGTGACATTATCAGAGTTTGTATTTTAACCACAGGGTAGAGAAGAATAACTGGTTTTGTCAGTTGTGTTCTAAAGTGACATTATCACAGATTGTATTGTAACAACTGAGTAGAGAAGAATAATTTGTCTTGTCAGTTGTATTTTTAAAGTAATTAAACAAACCTGTGTAGACTTTTGACTTGATGAGATGATTTTTTAAAGCTCTGAGTACAAATGTGGTAATTAACTGTATAACAAACATTTGTATATATGTTTAACTTGTTTGTTAATATATATTATTTTAAAACAAGTGGAATGTGTGTTGTTTGTTTATTGTTGAAGTTATTGCCAATAAGTCACAGGCACTTTTTGTAAAGAATCCAACCCACACATAGGTAAAAACCAGACTGTGATGTCTTTTAAATGTGTGATTCAAATTATGTAGATGATGTATAAAGTATTAGGAAGTATTAGGAAATCACATTCAGTCATTTAGTTAGGACAAATATTTATTATATATGGAACAAATCAATACACAGTTAACCTAAATAAGAAATCGTGTGACTTAATTTTAAGTCATGTTCTAACAATAAGTTCAGCACAGCTTATTTTTATGAGATAAGTGCTATAGATCCTTGTTATTAAATTAACCAACATTAAATTAAAAGTTTTTAAATCAAATCATAAAGGCTTCCATTTAAAAAATGTATCTGAATAAAGATGTATTCTAAACTGTTTACAGAAGGATGAAATTATAGCTATTTCATCTGTGATATAATTAAAGGTCAGCTGTTTGTTGAACTTACCAGTTGATCCAAATCATTTTATAGTGCTTCAACATTCTCGATACAGCTAGAAATACCCAAGAGTTTTTTGTCATAGTTCAATGACGAGGAACCCACTTTGAGACTAATATTGGTTGGAGACGGCTTAAATGGGTAATGAAGAAAAACTTTAATATAAGTTTAACATAACAGCAAATGTACAACGTTTCGACAAGGATTTGTCATCATCAGGTACAAGTAATTTACACTGACACAGATATATATGTATATACAGTATGGAACAAAGAGGTCACATGACCGGATACTGTTGTGAAACTTAGAAGAGGTATCTAGGCACCCTGGGGTTAGTTTAGAGTAGGGTTGTTTT
>NW_013666918.1:53503-58484 GCF_000517525.1 Limulus polyphemus
TAAACTGCAGTGTAATGTACTGTTGTTGGGTTTGTTAGTGTCAATTTTGTTCGTGAGTTGAGTTTTATTGTGGGGAATAAGCAAACTTTACTAAATGATTTTGCAAAGAATCTTTAATCAGACTCTGTAGAAATTTTGAGGATAGCTCTTATCATCACCCTTCAAAATAGGAGTAATATAAGCAACTCTCCAATTCTCATATGTGTGATCATCATATCACCTACCAAAAAAGAAAGGGCTTTCATATCTGATTTTTGACCTCATTTAAAATCCCTGAAGGAACATTGTGTCATCCTAGTGCTTACCATTAAGGAATTACTTATAGATGATTCATGTTAATTCCAAAATTTCCCATAGATTTCTCAGGATCAGGATTATTACTATTATCTTCTCTTTTATATTAAAAAAAGAGAGAGAGAAGAGAACATTTAGATGTGTTGCCATCTCATAGTTCTCAACAAAAATTGTACCATCATCATCCTTTAAAGGCCCAATCCCCATTTTAATATTTTGTTTATCTTTAATATATTTAAAAAGATTATTGTTATTAGTTTTAACATAACATTTTGATTTCTTAATTCCTTTTTTAACTAAAATTTGTAGCTGTCTTATAGTTCTGTAAATCTTCTATCTTATCTGTTAGTTTAAACTTCTTAAATGTATGGTATTTATTCTTCACTTGGATGTAAGTGACTTTAAATATCCTGAGTTGTTTTGATTAAATCAACCATGTTAATCTAAACTTTTGCAAAAAAATCAAAAAGATTTCTTTATTTAACTAAATATTTTTATTAAAATCAATAACTAACAATATGTGAAAAAAAAAATTACTAAAGCTATTTCAATCAAAGCGAAACTGGTACATTGGTCCTGCTTTTTGTATGTGCTTTACATGAGATTTCCAGTTTCCAAAACATAATTTCTTAACTTTTGGTGTCCTGATTTCTGCTGTGTGGTCAGTTGTCATTTGCAGCATATTCTGACTTTTTCATCATTCCATTTAATGAAGAACTGATTTATTCTCTTCTTGTTTGCAACACAACATAAATGAAAATTTATCGATACCAAATGTTTTTGTAAAGTCATTGTATAGGTGATTCTTGTGAGTACATGCAAGCAAAGCAAAAGATATGGCTGAAGCAAGCCTATTTAGTTGAGGGAGTGTGCATGCATGTTCGAGAGAGAGCACCAGCCTTTTTCAGTTAATAGGAGTTAGAGAGTAAGCATATATGTATAGAAGAAAGAGAGAGGGAAGGAGAGAGAGCACAAACGAAGGCTCCATAATTTTTTTAAATTAGGGAAAGTCCTCACATGGAGAAGAAATTTAAATAATAGCCCTTGATCACACATTACCAAAGAATTTTGTTTTTGATTTGAGACCAGTTGGTCATCTTGTTTGTCAAAAATTGCTGTAATGGTCACTTTGGCATCAATTTGTGGCTTCAAAATAGCCTCTGAGGCCATGGCCACATATCCCATGTTACTTTCACACACAGTTGTATATGTACCCTGAGTTTGTAGTTTGTAGCTATAAAGATGTGGCTGTGCATAAAGAACAGACCCATAGAGAGATCGAAACATTCACACGCACACACATAGATTTTCTTTGTCTTTAGTAAGTTAATTAGGTTTTTATATTCCCTGTTATCCTTTTTTCTCTCTTATTCCTATCTTGAATTCAAAATAATTTTTTTTTTTTAATTTCATAAGTCTGTTCCACATCACCTTTTATCACAATCCACTAATGATAAATCTTGTGTTATTAGCTTTATGAAAATTAAGAACTAAAGTTTCGTTGTTCTTCATCTCATCATATAGCAAACTATTACTACTATTTGAGGTATGTAGTCTTACAGGTATTAGTGCTATCATATAAAGGTGCAGTTGGTCAGAACTGTATTTTAATGGATGATAATGTGTGTCTGTTTGCTCAGTTGGAAAGAAGGTGTCAAGCGTATTTACTAGCCACCATGCTTAACACACAATACACAGTTCATCTCCAAACAGAGTTGATAAATGGTATTGAGGAGTGCATTATATTACCCTAACAGCTCATTGATTTACTTAATTTATACATGCCATGCATTAATGTCCAAAGTGGTCATACATCTTGATAACAAATGTTTTAGGGGTACAAAGCCTATAATACCATATGAGCATTTGTGGACACAGACTCCACTAGCATATTAGATCACTGCCATAGCCGTGATTTAGAATACTCTTATTATCCCTTAGTTGTTTTGAGTAGTTGGTTATTAACAATTACATTGCTAACTTTCTTCAGTTACCAGTTCATATATTAATTATGTTTTAATAATATTTTATTTGTCTTTCTATCATCACAGCTGAAGCCATGAAAGCTCTTAATGCAAAAGACATTGTTCATCGAGACTTGAAACCTCAGAATATATTATTGTGCCATTCAGGGAAGTCAAGCCCAAAACCAAATGAGATCACTTTGAAAATTGCAGATTTTGGGTTTGCTCGTTTTCTTGAAGAGGGAGTAATGGCTATGACACTCTGTGGCTCTCCAATGTACATGGTGAGCAAGAGATCCATTACTTTCAAAAATATTAGTCTTAGAATCTTCAGCAATAATTTATATAAAATCTTTATCACTGAGATCCTTAATATTACTGATTCAGTAGTTATGATATTGACTTCTTACCTGAATGTGTTAAAATTGTTTTAGAAAAATGCCAAATAGAAATATTATGCAAGCAACATTAAAAACTTTAATCATTTGCAATGTGGTATGTAGATCTCTTTCTGCAAGTTTACTTCAAATTGTGGATAAATTTGAGTGATTTCTCTATTATTACTCTGTAGCTATGTACAACTGGCTGTCATTAGAAGTATTAAGTAAGCTGAAAATTTATATAAAAAAGTTAGCTCTTCTCATGTACTCAAGTTAAAAAAGGAAACATCAGGAATTCCTTGTAGGGATTTGGTTTATCAAAACATTGCAGCTCATGTATAAGAAGATATTCTCATTATATATAAGCATAACAGATATATGAAATAAGAAAATATGGAACAAAGAAAATATACTTACTGATTGGAAAATAGCTCTATTAATCCCAATACACAAAAAGGAAAAACTACTGGAAAGTAAGAATTATAGAAGTATTGCACTGTTATTATCAATGTGTAAGATACTCACTAAAATCATTTACAGAAAGCTAAAGCTACAAACTGTTGAAATTTTTGGAGACTACCAAGCAGGATTCAAGGCTAAGAAATCAATTATGGACTATTTTTTTGTGGTGAGGCAGTTTCAGAGAAAGTGATGGAGTATAATAAGCAATATTGGCACTTACTGATCAATAAGCAGGCCTATGACTGTATATATTTATAGACCAACTCTGTGGAAGATCATGAAAGAGTGGAATTCCAGATAAACTAATAAAAATGGTTTATTATGAGGGGAATAAGTGTTTTTTCAAGGTGGAGAGTGGCATAAGACAGGGATTACTCCTGTCACCATTGCTTTTCAATATTGCACTGGAGAAAGCAGCAAAAGAAATTCTGCATAGGCATCCAGGATTGAGCCTGAGATGGGATAACCAAAATTGAATTATAGATTTAGTTGTCTTTGCAGATAATGTAGACAATATAGCTGAAAGCAAAGAAGTGATTACAGAATTAGCATTGTCTTTCAAATAGATGGCTGAGAAGATGGGATTAACCATAAATTAAGAAAAGAACGAAGATTATGAGAGTATGTAGAAGTGATGAGCTTGGAGAACAAAAGAGAGCAATGAACAGAAATTTGGAATATGTGAATGAGAACAGTGAAAAGAGATAAGAATATGAAAGCAGAGGTGATAAATAAAGTTGTAAGTGGACATAAAAGATTCTGGAGCTTTAAAGAAATGCTAAGTAAAAGAAGTGTCAGCAGAGAAACTAACATTAGAATATACAACATCATTATAAAACCGTAACCATTAGGAAGACTGAGAAAAAGATGATAAGGTAATGTTGTTGAGGGTGCTTTTGATGTTTGTAAAGAAGATGAAGAATGGTCAGAGGTTGCACAGGACAGGGAGTCTTCATGAGAGTGGTCAGAGGTTGAAAGTCCTGGATGCTATAGTAGTAGTTATATGATGAATTAAACATGAACTTATTACTAGGTTTGTATAATATTATTATCTTATAATGTTTTGCCTCTTAGAATAACTACTAAGAATGATCTTTTGCAGGATATACTTTTTAAATACTTGATGAAATTGCATTTTTTCTCAAGATATCTTTTTTGAAGTATGTATTTTCATTGAGATTAAAAATTACAAATGACATGACCTTTCAAGTTAAACTGTTTCCCTAAAAACAATACAAACATTCCATGCTTGTATTAATTACATGTGATAAATGACAGAATAATACAGTTAAGGTAAAATTTAACCCTTACAATCAGTAAACTTAACAATTTCAAATATTTTACTTTATGTCAAAGTACACAATACATTATGTGCATCTACAAACATATAATTACTAGTTTTTTTTTTACCTTTGATAGTACTGAGAGATTTCACAAAATAATGCAGGTATTATATATTAAATATAGTGAGCTCAGTTTTCATTTATTTTCTAACCAACCTCAGTTTACAATATATTCTATAGTATAATGAATTTTGAGATCAGATAAAAATGAAAGATACTGGTTCATTCATGTGATTCAACCTTGTAACAGCTGCATTTTCAAGATCATATCTACAGTATCTTCCCCTCGAGGTGGATTCCTGTACATGGTGGTCCCCTCCCAGAGAAGGTTCTGTATTTTCAGTTACTTTCTCTGGGATCTAAACATCCACCCACGTGTTTGTCGCGCTTGGCGACCCGTGAAGGGGAGGAGAGGGTCCTGGTGGTTGAGTGGTGTCTGGGGCACTGCAACACACCACTTTGGCCTTGAATTCCTGTAGATGGGTGGCCTTGGGGTAGCCCCCCTAGGCCGATTGACAGTGGACCAGTTGGGGCTAGG
>NW_013666918.1:58765-59787 GCF_000517525.1 Limulus polyphemus
GAAACCCTGACGTTGCTGCAGTGTCCTTGTTTGACATTGTAGTGTATCCCCTCGTAGGACTCCATCGCGGGTGGGGTCAGTCGGCACCGAACCTCTCTCTTTAGTTATGGACTCCCCCCCCCCATTCCAAATTAAAAAAAATGTTGAAAATCTGCTTATTGGTAAACGACCACGCCTAGAAGACTCTGAACAGCAGTCCCCATCACAAAGTACACCTGTACCTCGCTTTTTGATCATGCATTCACTGTCTGATAAATCTTTAGGGCAAATGTCTCCCTTTTTTATTCAGAAGGGCTTAGAGGGGCTTGCTGGCTCTCCAAAGTCAGTTAAGAAGCTCCGTTAAGACAGTTAAGTCAGTTAAGACATCTTAGTAGAAACTTTCACAGTTAAGCACAGTGAACTTCTCTTGAATTCAAAGGCCATTGGGGATATACCCATTGAGGTTACCCCCCACGCTTCCTTGAACTCCTCACGAGGAGTTATCGTTGAGAGGGACTTGAAATCTATCCCCGAGTCGGAGATCCTTGCTGGTTTCTCCAACCAAGGAGTTTCGGCGGTTCGAAGGATCTCCACTCATCAAGATGGAATTATTGTGCCGACCTCAGTTTTGATTTTGACGTTTTCATCACCACGTCCACCTGCCGCCATTAAGGCAGGTTATTTGAACTGTAAGGTACGGCCCTATATTCCCAACACTCTCCGATGTTTTCAGTGTCAGCGGTTCGGTCACTCAAAGACATCTTGTTGTGGTTCTGTGACGTGTGGTTGTTGTGGTGGCAAGGACCATGACTCCTACAAGTGCAAACTGGCCCCTCACTGTGTTAACTGTAGTGGTTCCCACCCCTCCTACTTTAGGTCTTGCCCTATTGTTTAGCTATTGTTCCCTCCTACATGTCGGACATGTGCCTCTGCATTACACTCCACTGCTACAGTGGGAGTGCAGATGGACCTTTCCGTGCCTCCATCTGTGTCTTTTTCACGCCATGTGCGGGGTCTTCTGCCCTCCATGGATATTAGAGTTG
>NW_013666918.1:60787-94955 GCF_000517525.1 Limulus polyphemus
AAATCTTTTATTGACATGTATTGGTTTTAACTCGCTGTATTTTTACATTTTACTTTAATTTACGTTCATTGTTTTTACCAGTTGTTTGGCGCAGATAGCCTTGCTGCTTTGCACCATAAAGCACCAAACCAACCAACCATCTACAGTATCTTACCCTTAATTTCCAATTCTGTGTGAGCTTCTTCTTTCAACTCTCTAACTTTACACATTATGTACTTTCTCCAAATAAAATTGAAGTCAATTTTCAATTGCTTTTGCAGTGTTAACTTGTGTTTCAAGTTCAAGAACACTTCAGCTGTTGCTAGTTTCAAACTGTATTTAATATTTTGAAAGCTATGCAGAACAATGTTATTAGCAAGTGTTGCAACATACTCTTAACTTTCTAAGTTAGTTTAGGGCAAAATGTAAGTTCTTACACAAAAAAATGCTTCACCTCATTTACATTATTAATAGATATTAGAGTTATATTTTGATTCAAAATACTTTTTAATATGTCACTGAAAGTTGTAAGTGCTTTTAGTATAATAAAATTTAAAGGGCCATTTGTATAAATATTGATATGTGTATATACATATAATCAAGAGTACATACTGAAATTACAGTGTACATTATTTTGGCTGTGTAGCAGGAATTAAAATAAGAAGTGAAATTCATATAATAGCTACAAACTTTTTAAAATTAGAACAAGACATGATCAAAATTACACATCCCAATGACATTTACAAGTGAATATTGGAGGTAGAGGTCATTATATTTTTGAAGTGAATATTGGAGGTATATGTCATGATCTTTTGATATTTAGTATTGGAGAAAGAGGTCATGCTCTTTTTTAAGTATTAGGAATAGAAGTCATGTCTTTTTAAAGTGAGTAAGGCAGAAATCATGTTGTAAAGTATACTCAAGTATAGATAATTTGAACAGTTACTAAATGAAAAATTCTTACATTTTGATTAGTTTTTTTCTTTTTTTCAGGCTCCAGAAGTAATTATGTCAATTAAATATGATGCCAAAGCTGATTTGTGGAGTATAGGAACTATAATTTTCCAGGGATTTACTGGAAGGGCACCTTTTCAGGTAAGTGGATAACTTGTATTACTACACAAAACTCCCTATAAATTTAACTGTCCATTAAATTTTTGACTTTCATATCTGAGAATTGTTATCACTGGGAAGATATAGTTTCTGTTAGGTTATTATTTTCTATTAAGAGTTTTGTATCTAAATGTATTTTTACACTGTTTAATTAAAAGTTTGTAGTTTCAAGTACATAAGTATAAAATGGAAAAATTGCATTGGGTTAAATTTCAAAAGAAGAATTATCTTCAAGAAGAAAGATTCCATATATATATATATATAAATATACTTCAAGAAGCCATTTGACTTGTGGTCTGATCATAATTGATATTTTGCAGTGGGACATGAGATATTTTGAAACAAAGACTTTCATAGGCTTTAAGCAAAAGCAGATTGTTTTTTGTACTACCTAGCACCCACCTTGTAATGAAGTTTTTGACTCCAAGCAAATATTACATAATGCTTAATAAAATTCTATGAGATCTTCATCGGTGTGTGTGTGTGGGCATATACTGTGTTGGTGTGTAAAAAATTTATAATTCTAAATGTGTATAACTGTGTATAATTCTAAATGAACCTAGTTAGAATATTGTCTTCATATGTATAGTTTACAACTACAACTTTCAGGAGTATTTCAGAAATAATTAACTTGTGTTATTAATTTTTCATGTATGCTTAACTACAATTCATCATAATCATCAGTCCCTTGATTTGTGTTGGAAAAACTAATCTGGATGCCTCAAGAGGTGCTATCTTTCTTTCTGTTTTTGAATACCTAGTTGCTCATGTACTTACATTATATTGTCCTGTTTTTTGTAGCCAGCATCTTCTTTCCTTTTGCCTTCAATTTTTTTCTTGCGTGATGGTGTTAGCCAAATTGTTGGTATGTGTCACATGACCACCCCTGTTGAGTTTCCTTCTTTTTATGATAGGAAAAACAGGTTTATGGTCTCCATTGGCAGTTTTTAATTCTTGGCAGACACTCGTTGGTTTTATGAGCCATGTGTGTAGCACAAGCAGCAGAGTGAGTTCTGACCTTTAAATTGATAATTCATTCACTAATTAAAAAATCATATAGTCTTATCACACCTTTCTTATCAAACAAAATGTTGGAAGCCTTTACATCTTTGATATAACAATCTGACTCAGTTATTTGAAGGCTTTTACTCTTTTTTGAATAAATGTCCGAACAATTGGATTAGAAGATGTATGAGAACTTTCTTCAGTAGAAACTTGGCTCAGAACTAAGGAACTTGTTTATAGTATTTTATGAACCATTTTATCACCAGTTAAGTTACACCACATATAAAAAATATACACAATTAGGAAAAGCATGTAACTTTTAATGGTAATTTTTTTATTTTGAACCAAATATCTTACTGTTAAACATTTATTTTGTGATGTTAATGAAGATCACTAGGCTTTGTTCATGAATATATCAAGTATTTTTTTTTTACTAGTCTGCATGCAAAGTGATTTTCATGTTAAGATTAAAAATACTTTTCTTCATCTCAAAAATCTCAAATTTCATTTGCGTAATCTCTAAAACCTCTTAGATACATTTCAAATCTTTGTTTTAGTAAAACTTTATATTTTATCAGTTATTTTCTCTACCATAATTCTATAAAAGGTTGGTCAATTTAATCGACCCCCAAAAAATTTTAAAAATCTAAATTTTTTTTTTCTTTCTAGAGTGACTTCAAATTGTAACTTGAAACTACATTCATTTAACCTAAGTAGCATTAAACTCGTAACAGTATACATCTGTTTATTTTTAAATTTTTTTGTTTTATTGCCTTTTGAACCATGTCTAACTTCTATTTATGCTATTATAAGTTGTAAATCGCTTGGGAAGTTAGAGTTCACATTACACTATTGAATTACATTACCCACAAGCTGTTTGTGTGCCTCGTGAAACATTATTATATTATTATTTATTTTACCTAATCTAACTTTAACTAACCTAAAGAGATCCCTTTACATTTTACTTACTTTTATAATAATAAATAAAAAACACAGGAAAAACAATAAATTAAGTACTTACCTGGGTCTTCTTTTTTTTTGCTGTCAACTTTTGATGACATTTAACCTTACTTTTTTATATACTAATGGTAGTAATGTACTAGATAATTGTTATTTAATTAAATTATGCACCTAAGAACATAGAATAATAACATGCAAAAAGCAGACAATTTTCCCTAACTATAACAGTTTTTCTGGCTTTCTAACTATGAAACAAAAACTGTTACAAATTTATCCAAGCTATTTGATATCTTTCCTGTGGGAATGAAGCTCGTAGTAACTGAGAAATTGATAATTCTCTGTTCAGAAAACAACATAATATAATACATCATTTGATAGATGAAAACCTTGGCTTTCTGTTGGTTAAACAGATTATTTTATTAAGTGTAAGCGAGAACTATTAACAAATCGTGAAAGAGAGAATGTGACAGATGGGTGGTAAAGGGGTCTGATTTTCTATTTGATAGCTCAGTAACCAAACAAGATTGAAGGCTTTAAAAATTATGGTTTGTCTGAGCAATGAAGACTTTATAATGAATAATTTACTTTAAATTTCATACTTATTGGAGGGGTGTGGAATAAAATAGAGAAGAGGGGATGCATAGAGAAAATGTCACATTTCTCACACTAGGGGAAATTCAGGATTTTTTAAATATTGCCTTATAAAATTAAGAACTTAAAACTTGTATGCTATTAAAATATGGATTATTAGCCATGTTTTTATGCTGTATTTATTGGTATACCATAAAAAGAAAGCTACTAATTGGTATAACATAAACAAAAAGTAGTTTAATTAAAATTTGAATGTAAGCTACTAAAACCTCGTGACATGCACTGTAAAGGATGGTCAGGGTGATAGGGTTAAAAGAGTTTTTAGCTGTGTCTAACATCACTAATTATTAAATAAAAGGTTGAAGGTTGGGAGTTTGGTAGAAGTTTAGGGTGGCTCATTTCTACTATAAGAATAGCATTTTCTTTCTTTTTTATAATATCAAATAAAAGGGTGGAGGTTGGGAGTTTTACATTGTAGAATTTTTAGGATAGTTTAATTCTATGTTAAGCTTATTTATAAGTATTAAGGGTAACTGCCTTCCCATAAGTGGCTGCAGACAGTGAAAAGAAGTTAGAGTTCAGACATTGTGGGTTCAAGTACTCAACTCCTGACCCTTAACTTATTCTCCCCAGTTGGTGGTGAGTTTGGCTTTGGTATTGTGTTTTTGTCTGATAGATGGAATATCCCCAACACATCTGGGTGTTATGACCACAGGTATTATCCATTATAACTTAAGGATGACAATGACGAATGATAATGGAGGAATAAGTTGGAATTTTAGCTTCATTATATTGTGTTTGGTTTGTGTGTGTTTATATATCTATATATAATTTGTTTAATTTTAACAGGCACAAACGCCTCAAGCTCTGAAACAATATTACGAGAAAAATCCCAACCTCGTACCCAAGTGAGTACTGACAGAAGTTATGTAATATTGAAATACTATTTGATCTAGAAATGTTATTCTGATTTTCATATGACTTTATCAAGATTTTCTGAAACACCTTTTTGATCAGATTTGTGTTTCAACTTTGTTGACTTCATTCTAATAAATATCTTATTTTTTCTCTAAGTTTGCCATATTTTTGATCATAGTACTTTGTTTATGACTGATATCTTTTGTATTTAAATCATACTTTAATGGCCTGAGCCAGTACAGCATCCAATGTTAATGTTGTGCATCTACCTAATAAAATACTTTTTCTGTTGTAAGGTAGAATGAATACTATTTTAATATTTTCCTTAGAATACCCACAGGAATGTCACCAGAATTGGCTGACCTTCTTCTAAGACTGCTGAAGAGAAATGCAAAAGACAGAATGGATTTTGGTAGGGTGTAACATTTCTATATATATATATATATGTACAGATAATCAAATTGTTTTGAAATGTTTTAGATTTTAAATATTTAATCCAGCTATATTGCCACCTGATGAAAACCATATTACATTCCCTTTTGTTCACTTTTATGAAGGAATTGTGATGAAGAGTTTTTGATCATTCTTATAAGTATTTTTAAGTAAGAAGCTAAGTAAGAATAACTTAAATGCTTAGCTTACTGACTAACACCTGATGACTTGTGTAAAACTATTTTGTGGCCAAGGTTTCATTATATTTTTCAAGTTCGAAAATTATGTAACTAAAACTCTGTCTATGGCTTGTTGAGTTGAGTTTATTATAGTTTTGAGCTTCATAAAAATAATTTACAGATAATGTAATTCAGTAATATTTTTAATTTTAATAATTTGTAGAAAAACTTTACTGCTTCATTTTAAGTTGTGAAATGCATATTTTAAAATATTTTACTGTGTGTAAACATAATTAGTTGCTTATCCAAATATTGTTTGTGTTTTTGGTATATTTTTATTCTTTGACTGGCAAATTAATATTATGCTACAAAATATTTTACTGTGTAAATATGGTTAGTTGTGTTAACAGATTCTGCTTGTATTTTTGGTATGTTTTTACTACTTGACTGGCAAGTAAACTTGATCTTCGAGGTTGATTGAAAAATAAAATTCTAAACTGTAGCTAAGCCACAAACAGCAATGATGTATGTGAGTATGTTGGCAGTTAGCAGCAATGAATTTCTTTGACAGAAATTTTTTGTATAAAATCCTAGTTATTGAGATACCATTACTTATTTTTTTAATAGTTAAACTAGTTTGAAGAATATTAGGTATGTATTGGCCTGGCATGGCCAGGTGGTTAGGGTGCTCGACTCGCAATCTGTGGGTTGCGGGTTCAAATCCCTGTCACACCAAACATGCTCGCCCTTTCAGCCATGGGTTATTATAATGTGATGGTCAATCCCACTATTTGTTGGTAAAAGAGTAGCCCAAGAGTTGGTGGTGGGTGGTGATGACTAGCTTTCCCTCTAGTCTTACACTGCTAAATTAGGGACGGCTAGTGCAGATAGCCCTCATGTAACTTTGTGCGAAATTCAAAACAAACAATGTATATGTTTGTGCCAAACAGGTGTACATAAGAATATTTTTGGTATAATATAAATATTTGTGAGTAATGGTGGATAATATGATAAGTTTTGATTACTATATTTATGAGCTGCTAAAATTTTTTTATACACATAGTAAGAATAGTTTTGGCAATCTTGAAGTTAAACTTCTGTCAGTAATAGGCTGTCTGCAAATGTATTTAAATAACATGAAGTAAAATTTAAAAAAATTAAATCAAATTTTATAATATTAAATCAAATTTAGATGAATTTTGTCAGGTTGTGCACTATCTACCAAATTATTAATACTAAACTAGGCTTAAGTTTGTTTGTTCTGTTTATTATTATTATTATTAAAGGTGCTTTCTTTAATCTGCATTGACTGGAAAAAGAAAAAGTGGTAGTGGGGGTAAAAAAGAGGGAAGAAGAATTGAAAAGGGGGCAAACATTAAATAATTAAGTAAAATAAACAGGTAAATTATGTGTGTGTGTGTGTGTGTGCATGCAGACACACACACATAAAATAGTAATAGGCTGTCAACTTTTGTGTGGTAGATTTTACATCTAGGGAAGAGGATTAACAGGTTGACTCTAACTGTTTACCTTCTTAAGCAGAGAGAAACATCAGATGTGTTTGATCTGGTTACAAGGCCATTCTGGAGGTTAGGTATTGAACCCAATGGATGGTACCAGCAGCTCCATCTCTGGTAGCCCTAGGGTGGTAAGGTTCCTCTCCACCCTTTCCTATCAGCAGCATTATGGACATTAAACTTTAAGCTGACATGTATTAAACTGTGCAATGACAAATGTCTCAAGGCACAAACACGAGAGCGAAGAAGAAGGAAGACATGAAGGTACTTAAAAGGAGGAAGATGAATTACAAATGTGTTCAGATAATACCTTGGAATGCTTGTAGCCACAAAATGAAAGAGTGACCATGGAAAAAAACAATGTCATAATGAAGCAAGAAACCTTGGCTGCCGAGGTTATTCCGGGCCTGGTGGTAATCATGTACATACAGACCCACATAATATAAGTTAACTATAAAATGCAACTTGCTAAGCCTTTTTCATGGCAAAGTTTTTAATGCACTCTGAAAAGTCAATTTGTATGGGCCCCCCTGATGATACTGGGCCTGGGATTAATCCCCCTCCTTATCGGTGGTCCTGCAAGAAACAAAGCTACGGGAGAAAATATCATATTGCAGAAACATCAGAATATTTTTTTGAACTTTTTATGGTGGATGGAAATGTCAGTTGAGGACTTCTTATCCTTGTAGATATTAACACTGAATATTGCCAAGTACCTATTCTTAGAAATATAGTGGGAGCAGAGGTTCTGGTAATCAATCTGAAGATTGTTGGTACAGAATTCAGTCTACTCAATTTGTATATCCACAGTGACATAATGACAGTGGAAAAGAAATGGATTAGTTTGCTAAATCCTCTCATAAACATGGGCTAAAGAGTCATCATTACAAGCAACTTTAATGCCCTTAACTTTATCTTCCTGGACACTGAAAGAAATGTGAATGGAAGATCATTTGAAGAAGTGCTGCAAAATATCTTCTGTATTCTAGCTAATAATGACATTCACACAGTCTCACTTCACTTTTTTCACTTTTACTTTCACTTACTTTACTTACTGTATCTGCATGTATTTATAACACACGACAGAAAAATCTAAAAATATCTAGCCCTCTAGTAACAACAATATTAAAAATGAGAAAACTTAGAAGCTTTGAGTATGATGATGTCAACAATATTATGAAAGTCTGGTACAATTATTAAACTGCATACACAATGTACAACTCGTACAGAGTTATGTAACGAAACTTGTCATAAGTATCACTTTTAAAAGAATTAACTTTTAACATTCTTGTTATGAAAAATAAATAATTGTTAAATATCGAAATAAACTAAATAAAAACTCTTAAACTAAACAAGCTTGTATATCCAAAAATAAGCCCTTCTTTAAAAAAAATGTTTACAATAATTTTTTTTTACACTATATACAAAGACTGTTTTTAGTTCATACACAAAGTATCCTCATATTGTTTGCACCACATATGACATGTGCCATGTCCATCTGTGTCTCAGTAGCTGCACCCATTTAGTCTTTTTCCCTCTTGAAGTACCTTTTCAACAGATTGGTGTGGTAGATCTTGGTCTTCCCATCCACTTTCACCTTATATTCCAATATGTTGACTACTTCCTTCAATTCAAAAGGTCCTTTCCACTGCAAGGTGAGTTTGTTGTTGTCTGTAGATAACAGAACCTTCTGTCTAACCTTAAAAATGTTGATCCAGGGAATTTTTGTTATAGAAATGCTCTTGACTGCCTTTTATATGTTTAGTTTCCCCAGTAGAATTGCTTTGATAAATCTGGTACAGTACTCCTTTCTAGCCCTCTGTTTTGTAAGTCTCTTTCCCTTGTGTCTTGTGCTTAACCTTCTTTTGGGCGCTGTCTCAAAGTTTCTGTTCCTATAGACCTACATTCAGGATGTCACTTTTTGATAATTGCATGGGCTTGATGTCTTGCTTTATAATCTTCCCTTGAGCTCTTGTAGTGACTTCACATACTTCATCCATATTCTTTCTGTTTGGTTCCTTCAAACCTTTACTGCTTGGTATATTTCCAATCACCAAGTCATAGATTGGTGCTTTCATACATGTGGCTTCAAGATATTTCACATAGTATGGAGTATACCTCTTTAATTGTGCTATGGGAAACTCTCTCACTGTCCCATTAGTCAGTGCACACATACATACCTTGCCATCATCAGATGATCAGATCCTAGACTGGTTCTTACTGCTGCACCCAATGTGTCATGGGACTTTCACTTTCTTCTTCCCGACATAACCTTCGCCTTCTGGCATACTGTGGTTTGTTGTCACCTCTTCATGTTTGTCACATGCTTCGATCGCTACTGGCACTGTTGATCCATCTGCTAAGTTGAGCTGACCATCAGTCATGCACTATTTAATAATGGAGATAGCACTTCCTTCTTGTGATGATTCTGTTGTGTTGTTTCTATTCTGTTTTTTTCTGGCTGCAGTATCCATGATGGCAGTCACTTTTTTCTTGTTTCTTGCCAGCACCATCTTTGTAGGTAGCTCCCGCTGCTTTATGTTCATATTTCTGCTGTTGCTTGTTGGTGATAGACTTGTACTTTATTGCAATATGCCCTATTTTATAACAAATGTAGGATCTCTTCTCCCTTTTGTCTGTTGAGTTCTTGTCACCTTTGGTGGTATACTGTATACTCCCAGTTTCAACTTTAACTGGTTATACTTGAACTTGCCAGTTATACTCCCTCCATGGGCTTCCATATACTGTTCTGCCAGCTTGATCATCTCATCCATGTGTTTTGGTTCTCTTTCCTTTAGGAACAGTGACATGCCAGTGGAGCAGGTGATCATGAACTGTTCACATATTAGTAGATCTGCCAGTCCTTCAAAACCATTTCACACTTATCAGTTCATCTTATAAAGTATCACTTTAGATGTGCCACAAACTGAAATACAGTTTCTCTAATGTCAGGTTTAACTGGTAAGTTCATAGCATTTCAGAAAGGCCACTTTTAACTTGTTATAGTCTGTGGGATATTTTGATGTCATGCTTGCATATACTTGTAGGCCTTTTCCTGTGAGAATGGGCTGAGACAGACTGCCTAGTCACCTTTGTTCTAGTTTTGACTTTGGGGGAATCTTTCATATCTCTCCAGGAAAGCATCCATGTCGTCTTTCTATTCATCAAATTTGGGTAGCTTAGGTCGGTTGGCCCTGACCCCATTATCATTCTTTGATCTTTTCTTTTTCTGTTGAGTGAGCTTGGGGATCTCAATTTGTGCTCTTATTCTCTCTATTTTCTTTCTTTATTTATTTTTCTTCTTTCAGTCTTTATTCCTCTCTTTCTAGTTCTTGTTGTTATTTAACAAACAATCATAGTTTTCCATCTTTGAACCCAAGATGCTCTCCTTTCTCTATCCATTTATCAAAAGTATTCAACGTGGTTAGATAACATGATTGTAATCTCTACACCATTTTTGCCACCACTACAGTTGTGCATATATAGGCTAATACTGTTTATCACTATAATCCTGGCTGGCTCCAAATGTCAGGATTTTACATGGGCCAGGATTTTTTTACAGTAGATGTCTGTGACTTGTTGGTGATAAGTTTCTGTCATTAAGTGTTGTCAGTAGTAAAAGTTGTGTAGGGTGTGATGTTATTAGATATAATGTCTGTCAGACAGTATAGTCAAGTAGTAAAAGTTGTGTAACTGTAATTTTCATAAAGGAACCATCTTTCAGAAGGTAGTCAGTAGTAAAAGTTTAGTAAGGTGTGCTATTAATAGATGAACTGTCTGTCAGAAGGTAATCAGTAGTAAAAGTTATGGATGTGATGTTATTAGTGGAATTGTAGGGCAGAGTATAATTCTGTAGTAAAGGCTTTGTTATTAGATTAATTGTCATTCAATATCAAAATTGACATTTAAGCATTAAGGCTTTATTGAAACATGTACTTTGTTTAACATTTGAAGTAAAAGTTTTGTCAGGATTAAAGTCATAGGGACAGTTTGGGTAAAGTATAATTTTATGAGGTATACTGTCAGTTGGTAGTGGCAATGATAAAAGTTGTGTAGGGTGTACATGTGATGTTATTTGTTAAATGACAGTTAAGACTGAAGTCATTAATAAAGGTTGTTTAAGTGTAATCCTTCTATGTGAACCATATCAGGATTAAGATCTGTTGAAAGGTGTAATGTTGTTTTAAAGATTATGTTTGAAGTTCAGAGTTATAGTGAACACAGTGGTAGGAGATGAGCTACAGCTTATCTCAAGTTTTAACATTGTAAGTTTTTGTTTGAGTAAATTGGGTAAGTACATTTTAGTCTGCTAGCCAGAACTTGGGGAATTTAAGTAAAAGCATTGGTAAACTGTGTTTAGTTTTAGAACAATCTTTATAAATATGGTAGATGCAAGTTAATGAGGACAGTCTTTTAAATCTTAAAGGAAATATGAAAGTCTACTGGGTACACAGAATAGTGAATTTTATTTTAATCAAAAGAGGCAGTTATATAAAAAGCAATGTTTGAAGTAAATATTAAAGTGTTTTTATGTTTAAAATCAGTTGTTAATTTATATATAAGAAGTTTTTAATGTTACATGGATATCAAGAATAATCTTCTACTTTTGTGTTATCTTTTCTAGATGAATTCTTTTCTCATCCTTTTTTGAAGCCACCCACAAAAAAAAGTAAGATGTTCAAAGAATTTGGTGTTTATAAGAATAGACAATTTTTAAATTTAAGTATTATATGCTGTTATATGTTGACAGTATATGAGTTTTATAATTTATTACAGGAGTTGTAGTTGGATTTTAAATATCGCAAACACATAACATTCTGAAAAATGTGTATAGTGTATGATGTTATATATAGTAATTGTTAACTAAGAAATATTTTAAAATTGATACTTGTAATTTTCTAACGTATAGTTAGTGTAATTTGTTTCGACTTTCATTTCTGCACAGCTCCAAGGAGTCTCATACATAAATAACAAGCTAATCAGATTTTTCAGAATTTTTCTGCCCATTCCAAAGTATAGGTTTATGTTTGTTAAGAGTCTATCATCCTTTTGGAATTTAATTATCCATGTCTTGTTTTTTCATGTGATTTTCATTTTTGTTGGTGATTTCACTACTATAGACTGAGGAAGCACAACCTTGGAAATATCTATAGGTAACATTTAGATACAATTGAATATAGTAGGTTATAAACTATCTAAACCATTATAGAGTAAATAAAGTGGTTTGAGCAGTAATTTATGACTTTATGAATAAGTAACCAAACTGAAATCCTGCAGTGATGAACAACAGAATCTAATGGGAAGTGTACAAGACTTAAGAACAAACCACAGATCTGGAATTTTTTATAGTCTCTTTAGACATTCTTTTCATTCTTAAAAATTCTTTCATGACAAGACATTAGGTAGGTTGATATAATACTGAACTTTCTACTTGACTATAGGAAAATATGTGTTCATAAAACATATTAGGTTGAGGCAAGTACTGGGCACCCTAATTAACTATACTAGAATAAAATATGCATATTTGCAAAATGCACACCCTCCACTTTTTTGTGCATGAAATATGCAGGATTTTTGCTAAAGTGTAACTTCTGTTATTAGTAATTAGTTGTATTACTTAAGTGAACTGTATTGAAACTAAAGGACATGTTCTGGAGAGGTTCTAAAGAAATAACATTATAGTTGCTACATATGTCACAAGTTTATTAATTCCACAGTTGAAATCTAAAATGTTACCAGATAATGTATTTAACCCATTGACTGCAGTTGCTCTAAATGAGTGTGAATTTTTGCAAGCCATAAACCATATACAGCATACTCTCATTCAACTGCCATAGGCGGACTGTATGCCATACAGCGAGTTGGCAGTCAATAGGTTAAAAAATCTGCATGTTATATATTATTGGAAATCTTTGAAATTACACTAGCTTGAACACCCATGTGAAATATGATAGTAGAGTACATTAGCTCTATAGGAAGTAGCTAATAGGCTTTTGCTGTTATTTATTGCTTTTTATGCAAAGATTACTGATTTGGTAATACAAAGTAGGACAATAAATCCATAAAATAAAAATAAAACAGATGTTAAAAAGATTAACAGGTGAAAGTGTTAATAAAAATTATTTGGAAGGTTCTATCAATATTGCAGTTGGTGAAGAGGAGAATTGGCATTATTCATTTTATTTCATGTTTTTAAACTTTTCATTTCACTATATCTTGATGTTTTCTCTACAGTTAGTGTTGGGGCAGAGTAAATAAGAGATAAAAGATCAAATTTTAACCATTAAAAAAAAACAACTGATATTCACTAAGAGGTTTTGCAAATGAAAGTTGTAGCTTAAGATCAAAAGAAGTATTTTTATTCTTAGCATAAAAATCATCTTTCTCTCAGTGTGGTGTGGTAAAGGCTTTGGAAATTCACAGCCATATCTTTAGTAGAAATACTGCATTAACTCTTTCCATATGGGCATCGGTTTCTGCAAATGTCACAAGGCTTTACCAAGTTAGATTCAAAATTTGATTAAATTAGTTTATAATCATTAAATTACTCATTATAATATTGTTATTACTCAGGCAAAGCATAATTTTTATAGCCTTCAACCTTATTTTGTTACGGAGCCATAAACTAGAAAAATCACCCTCCTTTCTTCAGAACCACCTGTCATATCCTCTATTTCAGAAATTACCAATAGTTTGCTCTGATGTTTAATACTATATTATTCATAACCAATAGAAAATAGAAAAACCAAAGTTTTAATCTATTAAATAATGTATAATATTGTTTTCAGTACAGAGACTTGTCTATTTTGCTTTCAGTTTGAACTTTGTTCTCATGAGAAATACATCGACAAGCTTAGCTGAATTTTTTAATGGCTCTTATTGCATAGTTAGAAGGCCAGAAAAAATGATAATTATAGGACATTGTCTGCTTTTGGCATCTTATTATTCTGTGTTCTTTGACGTATTATTTATTCAAATAAAAACATTATCTAGTGCAGTATTACTATTAGAATAAAAAGTAGGGTTAAATTTAATTGACAGTCAACAGCAGAAAAAAGAAAAGAAGATCTAGATAAGTACAAAACTTCTTGTTTTTCATGTGTATTTTTCATTATTATAAAGATAGCTAAAATCTAAAAATTAGAAACTTTTTAAGTTAGATAAGGTTTGATTAGGTAAAATAAAGAAGAAAAAAAACTCTTTCATGAGGTATTCTCATGAGCATCTCACCATTAGCCTGTGCCTTAAGTAACATAATTTGAGAGGGTAACATGAGCTACATGTTTGTCAAGTAATCTACAACTTGTATGGTGGGATTATTAGTTAGACACACTTCAAGTGTAACAAAATTTAAGTAGAAACAGATGTATATCGTTATGAGTTTAAAGCTATTTAATATAAACAAATGTAGTTTCATGTTACAATTTGAAGTCATTCTAGAAAGAAAAAAGGTAATTTATATTTCATATTTTTTTATGATGTTTATGAGGTCAGTCAAATTGACTAACCTCTTATAGAGTTAGGGGTGAAAAAATAACAGATTAAGTATAAAGTTTTACTGAGAAAACTTTGGAAATTTATTTAGGAGGTTTTAGAGATGACACAAATGAGATTTGAGATATATCATATGAAGAAAAGCATTTTTAATCTTAACATGAAAATCACTTTTCACTTGGAGCAGTCAAGACTTTGATTCCATGTAGTAATGGAGAAATATTTAATGAAAATACTTCACCGAAAATTTTGATTTTTTGTCTACAAAAGACTTAAAGCTTATTGAAAGCTTACAAAATTTCAGTAAGATAAACAAAACAGATTAGAAGTTATAGTATGGAAATTATAAAGGTCAATTTAGAGACAGGAACTCGGCCAATTCAACTGAACCTGAAGCAAAAGTATTAAAAAATTTTATTTTTTTGTGCACAACACACTTTTAAAGTATTCTAAAAGCTTGCCAAGTTTCATGAAAATACCCTCAACAAATTCAAAGTTATAGGTTGTATGGTTTTGAACTTTCAAAGTTCTTCAATTTGACAAACTGCATTCTTATAAAGTTCAGACCTGCGCATTAAACTATTTCTCTGCTACTACACTTAGTAGATGGAATACAATTAAGAACAGCATAAAAACATCACTCAGAGAAATAATTCTCATTAAGAACAAGAAAAATAAATGCAAATGGATGACTGATGAGATACTGAAGAAGATGGAATTGAGAAACGAATACAAGAATACTGACAGATATGAATCTATAAATAGAGAAATAACAACTGAATGCAGAAAAGCTAAAGAAAACTGGCTGAAAGACCAGTTTCAGGAGATTGAGAAACTTGAAAGTACATAGATCCAAAGAAATGTATGATAACATAAGAATAGACACTGGATGGATAAAAGACAAGAATGGGAATATCCTCTTTGATCAACAAGAGATTTCAGAAAGATGGGTAGAATTCATAATGGATGATGATGATGAGAGAGAACCAATTCCAGACTTTTGAGCAATGACTGGACAAACCATCTTCAAAGATAAAGTGCAGAAAGTCATAAACATAATGAAAAATAGAAATGCAACTGGACCAGATGATTTGTCAGCAGAAATGTTGAAAGTGTTAAATAATTACAACCTTAATACTATAACTGACTTCTGTAATATCATAACACTGGATACATCCTAACCAAAATGAAACAATCTATATTTGTTCCACTACCAAAAAAAACAAAGCACAGAAATGTACAAACTTCAGAATAATCACTATAATGAGTCACATCACGAAACTACTCTTGAAAGTAATACAGCAGTGAATAGCAACCAAAATAGACCAAGAAGTAAGCAACTTATAGAGTGGGTTCAGACCAGGATGTGGCACAAAGGAAGGTATTTTTAATTTGAGAACAATCTGTGAACTTATCATATAGGTCCAACAAAATGTACATATACATGATTCGTAGATTACATTAAGGCTTTTTGAAAGGGTAAAACACATAAAGATGATGGAATTCTTGTGGGAGATAGGAATTGATGTGAAAGATCTACAGATCATCACAAAGATGTATTGGGAACAAACAGCAGTAGTAAGAACAGAACAGGGAATAACACCAGAGTTTAAGATCAAGAGAGGCATAAGACAAGGATGTGTATTATCATCTAGTTTGTTCAACCTACACAGAAAAAATATTTAGAGAAATAGAACATATAAGGGTAGTAGTGATCAGTGGAATTAACATCAACAACCTAAGATATGCAGATGAAACAGCACTACTAACTGTAAGTATATCAGATCTACAAGAGTTAGTAAATGAAGTAAATAAAAAAGAAAAAGACTATGAAATGGAGATGAATACTTAAAAGATGAAATCAATGGTAGTAACGAAGAACCAAGATATACCTAGAATCAATCTAACTATAGAGAGAAGATTTTACATATTTAGGACACATGAGCACTGAAGATGGTAAGAGCAAAGTGGAAATTCAAAGAAAATTGAAATAGCCATGAGTGTATTTAACAACATGTGAAAAATATTAACATCAAGAAACATTAATGTAACAACGTGGATGAGACTAGTCAAATGCTATGTGTGGTCAAAACTACTATATGGTGCTGAAACATGGACAATAGCTAAAGCAATTGCTAAAAGATTGAGGCAATTGAAATGTGAATCTATTGGAGAGTACTTAAAATATCTTGGACAGAACATAAGGCAAATGAACAAGTATTAGAATGATGAAAACTGAAAGAACACTATTACCAATTATCAAGAAAAGAAAATGTGAGTACTTTGGACATGTAATTAGAAGAAATGGAATACAGAGTCTGTTGCTAGAAGGAATAATGAATTGGAAAAGAGGAAGAAACAGACCAAAAAATATGTGGATGGATAACATCAAAGATTGGATGGGAAGATCATATAGTAACTGTATTAGAATGGTGGAAAGAAGAGAACACTGTCACTCCATGACAGTCAACCTGCTTCGAGCAGATGACGCATAATTAGTATGAGGATCATCACGTTTCAACTTATGTTAAACATTTGGATAGTGTTGTTAGAGAAAAAGACTAAGAAACTGTTACTCAAAAAAAGGATAATAGTGTAGTTCCCATCAGTAAATTGAAATAAATATCACTGTAAAAAAAATAAAAAAATTCAAATTCTGTATTTTGAGAAAACAAAAACATAGTATGTCTATAAAAATATTGGGAAACAACATACAGTGAATTAACTACCGAGACATATTAACAAAAATTTGAATTATAATGATAGAATAAAAATACAAGAATCTTTTATTATACATTAATATAACTGTATTACAGTCATTGCAATGTAAACGTTTTGTTGCCTGAAATAATTTCAAGCTGTCAAAGTTACTTTAAGTGGCAGGTTTGTTTATTATATGAGTAACAGGAGTATTAACATCTCTGATTATAAAAAATGCAGTTATGTTTTTTGTAAGAAAAGGCATAAAACTTTCAGGGTTTGGGCTTTTTCCAGGATCGGTCGAGTTATTGCAAACAAAATTTTTTATCCCTAGGCTTTATGATTAAATGAAGTTATCACATTTTGAATTTCAAGAAAACTAAAACTATAAAAACTGCTGATTGATTAAAAAAAAACAACATTTATGTGTGTTAAAGTCTGATGTAGTTTGACAGTAGACTTTAAGGTTACAGTTATAACTGTTGACATACTTATACTTCTTGGTTTGATAAACATTTGGAAATTATTGTAAGACAGTTTTGATGACTTTCTGCACGAATGTATGACACACCCTTAGCACATGTTTTGTAACATTATTTTCTTTTATTATAAAGAGGTATATTCTTCTACAGTTATTATAAGTCAATCAAACATTTCATTTGTAATAAAGTTAATAGTTTTGTTATACACGTAAATTGTCAACATTTACATTATTGTAGTTGCAATAGTTGTTAACTAGTAAATTTTAAGAGAGGTATACGGGAAATTCATTACATATACTTAAATTATTTTGGAGCCTCAACCATGTTCTTACAGTCTGTGCCACCATGTCCAATAATGTTATTTCTGATGACCAAACATCTTTAGAATATCCCTGCAGCTTAATTTCCTCTGTAAAAGGCTCTATCATAAGGCTGTCATGCCAAGGCTGGTGACTTGACTGGTATACCTTCATATGGAATGGAATGAGTACTCATTTCATTTTTCAGGTACTTAAGGTGTGGAAAGTTTGAACGAATTTGTTGTGGAATTAACTTGTAAACATGTGACTTGAGTTGCTTTTCCAGATGGAGATCCTTCTTGAATAAGTTGTATACTGTTGCCTGAGTTTTCTGGACAGCTTTTGACACTGACCTTTGTGTTTATGGATTCTCATCTGTTAATAAATGTCACAGCTCGGGTATGATTTATTTGTAAGTCTCTTTCTGGATAATTCTAGTACACCAAGTTTATAATTTCATAAATTTATTAAAATTTGAAAGGTACATCAAGGATGTTCTTTCCAACTCCGAACTATAACCACCCTGTACTACTCATGTATTCATCCAATCTTTTCTTGAACTCAGTTAAATCTTCTGCCTCCACCACTCTTGAAGGCAGCTCATTCTAAAAGCCAACCACCCTGTTTGAAAAGTAATACTGTCTAAACCACAGAAAACTCCCACGCTGCCAAAAATTTAATTTATGCCCCTTTGTCCTATTGTTTTCACTGCTAAACACAAAAAGGTTGATGTATCTATATTATCAATACCCTTAGTTATTTTAAACACGTCAATCAAATCCTCTGTGACTCTTCTCCTCTTCAGAGAAAAGAAGTTTAGAGATTTTAGTCTCTCCTCATAGGACAATCCCACATATCCTAGTGGGTCTTCTCTGAACCGTCTCCAACAATTCAATGTCCTTCTTGAGGAAGTGAGACCGAAACTGTACACAGTACTTTAAATGAGGCTTTACAAGTGATCTATACAGTGAAACAATAATATCCCTTATCTTATATTCAATATTTTTATAGATGCTACCCAAAATCCTATTAGCCATATTGCTAGCTACAATACACTGTTTAGATGACTTAAGTGATTTTTCAGTCACAACACAAAGATCTTTTTCTTCAGTATTTAACGTATTCCCATTTAAATTGTAACAATAATTTGAATTGTGAAAACCTACTTGCATCACATTACATTTTGGATAGTAAAACATCATCTGCCACATATTGGCCTGATGCATCAAATGATCTAAATCTCCCAGTAAATCTGCAGCATCTTTGATACAGTTAGCCACCCCAAAAATCTTAATGTCATCAACAAACTACAAAAGTTTTTAGTCATTCCAGAGTCAATATCATTAATATAAATCATAAAAGGCAGAGGACCCAACACAGAGCCCTGAGGCACACTGCTTGTAACTGTGATCTAACTCCATTTATTACTACTGTCTGCTTTTTACTCTTCAGCCAATTTTCTATCCAATTTAATAACATATCCCTCAGATTTAGTTTTTGTAACAAGTCTTTTGTGAGGCACATTATCAAATGCTTTGTGAAACTCAAGGTAAACCAAATCCACAGTTTTTCCTTCATCAACTCTTGCAGTAACATCCTCAAAGAATGTCAGAAGATTTGTTAAACCATGCTGGCTCTTTGACACTGTATCAAACTAATTTAAATGACTCTGTAATGCATCTTTAATCACACTTTCCAAAATCTTTCCAACTTCTGATGTAAAACTAACTGGCCTATAATTTTCTGGACAATGTTTATCATCTCCTTTAAATATTGGACTAACATAAACCAACTTCCAATCTTCTAATAATCTTCCACTACTCAATAACCTATATAAAATAATAGATAGTGGTTCACAAATAAAATCATTAAGTTCTTTTAAAACTCTAGGATAAAAGTTGTCTGGTCCAGTGGATTTATCAATTTTAAGGTTTCCCAACTTTTCTCTTACAATTTCAGAACTTAAAATGATATATTTTACATCAATTTCCATATACATTAAGTGCAGAAATTGAGGCATAACACTTGTATGTATCTTCCTTCATAAAAACTGAAGAGAACATATAATTTAATAAGTTTACCATCTCATAATGTTCTGAGATCAGCTCCCCACTATCATTTTTAAGAGGCCCAATCCTCAACCTAACATTTAGCTCACGTATCATATATCCAAAGAATTCCTTATTGTTTGATTTAACTCTCTCAGCCAACGTTCTTTTTGTATACAGTTTTTGCCCTTTTAACTTCCTTTTAACCAGCTCTCTTGATGGCATGGCCAGATGGTTAGAGTGCTCGACAAGCAATCTGTGGGTTGCGGGTTTGAATCCCCATCACAACAAACATGCTCGCCCTTTCAGCCGTGGGGCATTATTAGTTGACTGTCAATCCCACTATTAGTTGGTAATAGAGTAGCCCAAGAATTGGTGGTGGGTGGTGATGATTAGCTGCCTTCCCTCTAGTCTTACACTACTAAATTAAGGATGGCTAGCAGATAGCTTTGCACAAAATTCAAAACAACTCAAACCAAACATTACTTGACCACATGTTATAAAGCAGTGAATAACTGAAAATAGATACAAAATATTATGCTTTAAATCAAAATTTTTTTTGACTGACCGATCAACTGATATATGAAAAGCATTAGATAATTTGATACTACTAAATAACTAATTATAAAAGTTTTATTAGTTATTTACATTTCATGTTCTTTAATCTCACTCTCATAGTCCTATAGTCCTCCAAGTTCCTATTGTTTCCAGTAAGTTTAGGTTTCTTGAATTTATTATGTTTATCCCTAATATGATATCTTAAGCTTTTACTAAACAATACTGGCTTATTCTGCTCCGATGTCCTTTTTTATCTGTGGGGAATATACATGTTCTGTATGCATATCAATTTTTCCCTAAATGCTTCCCACATCTGTTCAAGATCCCCTCCCAAGTTGATCCATATTCCTTTGATTTTATATGTTATTAAATACAATGGATATTACCATCTTGGAAATTCTAAATTCTTGATCTGAACACATCGCATCTTTATGATGTCAGAGATTAATTTTTGGCAGCATCACGCTACCTACGAAACCCAAACAATGTTAAAACATAATTTTGATATATGCCATTTCACTGTGACTATATATCAGCTGTGGTTGTTAAGTGACTTACTGATTTTTGTTTTCAAAACTGCTTTAATTTGACGTACTCAGCTCTGTGGTAACATGTCCACTTGTTAAAGGTATAAACGTATGGTTTATGGGATGGAGCTGAACAAGTACATAGCATAAATAAGAGACTGTTAAAACAAAGAGATATGTATACATAGAACATTGAAAATTGAATGTACCAGTAAATACAGGAAACAAATCTGAAAAAAAAAATGTATATAGTATAGGTGACCATTGTACTGTGCAATATTGTAATATATACATATCAGATCTTTTTACATGTAAAACTAAATCGGACATTAACCCACCAGTAAGAGAACTTTTATTAACCACAGAGGGGCCCAATTTAATACTTGAAATTTCAGAAACATAAATATAAAACCCAACACTTCAAAACAAGAACATGAAACTGTAAAATCCTTCAAAATGCACACTGACAAGCCTGCTGACAGAAAAGGAGCCATAATTATTTTCATAATAGATTTGTTCATTGAAGAATGTAAGAGACAACTAACCAAAAATAGTTTCTAAAACCCTCTGCATCTCCATTAACAATATATCAAAGAAGTCTCACAAGATCTGATTCAGTATAATGAATTTCCTTCATGTGCCATGAACCTCCTCAATGTAAAATAATAGATCATTTGATAGATGAAAACATTGCCTCTTTAATGGTTATAAATACTACAGCATTGAATGTCAGAGAGAACTATTAGTAATTTCTGAAAGAGAGGATGGGACAGGTGGGTGTGGCAAGAGGGTACTGTTTTTATGCTATATTTATTGGTGTACCATGAAAAGATAGTTTCCATATCATAACGTTTTTGCACACAAAAAATCTGATTTTTTAATAAAGTGTTTTTACAAAATATTTTGTCCATGAATGTATATACAGTATTTTAAAATACTAGTTTGAATGCTAAGTATTTCCATGTTAAGATTAAAAATACTTTTATTCGTCTCAAAAATCTTAAATTTATTTCCATGCTCTCAAAAACCTTCTAAATATATTTCAAACTTGTTTTTCAGTAAAACTTTATATCTTATCTGTTATTTTTTCTACCCTAACTTTATACGAGGTTGGTCAATTTGACTGACCTCGTAAACTCCCCCTCCCCAAATCAAAATAAATCTGAATTACTTTTTTTTATCTTTCAAGAATGACTTCAAATTGTAATATGTAAATACATTTGTTTATCCTAAATAGCTTTAAACTCGTAACAGTACACGTCTATTTATACTTAAATTTTATTATTTTCTTGCTCTTTTAACCCTGTTTAACTACTATTTGCACCATTATAAGTTATAAATCACTTGGCAAACGTGCATCTCGTGTTATGCTGTTGAATTTCACTATGTACGAGCTACTCGTGAGCATACTTTATGAAAAAAAATTTTATTATATAATTATTATTTATTTCACTTAATCTAACCTTGACTAACATACTAACATGAATGGTTCCTATTTTTACATCTTAGTAACTTTATATAATAATGAAGTATACACATGGAAGACAAGAAAAAGTATTTACCTGATTCGCCTCTTCTTTTTCTTTCTTTTTTTTTTTTATCAGCTGCTGCTGATACTTGTAGATAACACTTAATCTACTTCTTTATACTAATGGTAGTGTTGCACTAAATAATTTTTTGTTTAATTGAATAATGCACCAAAGAACACAATAACACATGCAAAAAGCAGACAATATCCCATAGCTATCACCTTTTCTAACTTTCTAACTATGCGACAAGAGCTGTTAAGACTTCATCTAAGCTCCTTGATGTGTTTCCTGAAGGAATCAAGTTTGAACTGAAAGCTAAATTGACAAATCTCTTTATAGAAAACAACGTAAGATAATAGATAATTTGATAGATGAAAACGTTGGCTCTTTAATGGTTATAAATACTACTAGCATTGAATGTCAGAAAGAACTATTAGTAATTTCTGAAAGAGAGGATGTGACAGGTGGGTGTGACAAGAGGGTACTTGTTGTCTATTTCATAATTCTGTAACCAAATAAGATTGAAAACACTGTTAATTAGGCTTTCCCTGAGCATTGAGAGTATTATATTGAGGGGTGGTAAATAAATTAGTGAAGAGGGTATGCCTACAGAGCAAAATGTCACAATTCTCATACTAGGGGAAATTCCAGTTTTTTTTTTATATAGCCTTAGAAAAAAAAAGAATTTAAAACTTGTATATCATTAAAATATGGATTATTAGCCATGTTTTTATGCTATATTTATTGATGTACCATGAAAAGATAGTAGTTTGAATGTAACTCGCTAAAACCTCAGGATATGCACAGAAAAAGATGCTTGTTGAAAGAGGTTTAATGCCATTTAAAAGATCAAGAGTAACATCTTGGAGGATTCATATACAGACTATAATATATTTCTATAAACTTAAAACAAACAGAATACCTTTTAGCTTACCTTACCATTCTTTCAGCAATCATATTACCAGTATTATACAGAATTAGTACACTCTTTTAAATAGTGATGCATCTTCTACCAACATTTTTACTAACCCTCCCCTTTTTTTTCTTTCAAACATGACAGGAATTTAAAACTATTAGGTATACTCAACTGACACGGGTCTGTTACCTGCTACAAAACTGTCAGTGCAGTATATGTCTTATACGTAAGAATATGGATTACACAATAACTTTATATACACAAAATTACATTTGACCATGTTAAGGGTAACTTTATTTGTATATCACGTGTGTCATGTGTTGTAACCACTACATTAAATGGTAGTCTTCAAACATTAAAGAAATATCAAGACAGTTAGGGGATAGGACTTGCAAACATTTGTGATGGTAATAAAGACTGCCTTGTACCAAGACGCTTCATCTCGCCTATCCACAACAGTGCCGAAGATACGGCAGTCTTAGTTCTAACTCGTATCTCACAAGACAGGTTACAAAACAGAAGATCAGAACATCATTTTATTTTTAGTTGAAGTACTGAATTTTTTCACACCCTGAAAGGTAAATTTTCTCTTGAATAACTTCTTACTCTGTTATACATTAATTTGCAATGGTTGTGTATGATCATTTTATATTTTTTTGTTTCTTAATGATGTGTAAGTTAGTTACATATATTTATGTATGTGTGTGTATATATATATGTAAATTAGTAAAAAATTAACAAAATTACTTAATATCATATGTAAGTCGGCAGAAGTTGTCAGTAACCACAAAACAATTAAGTGAAAATATCAAATCTTAAAATGTAATTTAAGTATGAGCAAAGACAAAACATAGAGAAATAAAAATAAATGTTAAAAAACCTATAAGTGGTGTGTAACTGCACATTCAAAAAGTGTCCAAGATAGCCTGTCTCTTCAGTTACGTGCCAACATAAGTAAGAATCTGTCATTGTTCATTTGCATCTTCTTGCTTAAACTCTTATGGGCATTAGTGTTGGTATTTATTCTTGGGTAAGGCTTGTTCTAAGTGTTTTGTAGAGATTGATAAAACTGAAGTTTCCTTCACACTTTGTAGTAGTAGGCACAATAACAAGCATTATTTTAACACATTTTATTGAGGTATTTTGAAATCTAAACTAGAAATCAGAAAATTGCATAATATTTTCAAGATTTTGATAAAGAAAAAACAATACTGTATAAAGTTAACTTGCTGTTTTCAAGTTCTTAGATTTCTGAGGCTTTGTAATTATGAAATCAGAACAAACATTATGCTCAATGTTATGGTGCATGTCTTTTACAAGCCATTGAAGAATGATTATAATTATGCTTGTTTTAAGACATTAGTATTAGGCCTATTACATTGTTAAACTACATTATTTATCTAGTCTTGAAGAGTGTTTGGTAAAAGTATTCCAACCACACACATATGATAATTATAATTATGATTCATTGCATATCTTTCATTATCAATAAAATGAATAAGTCTTGAAATCAAAAATTGCAAAATGGTTTAGTGGACTCTCACTAAAGACAGAGAACCTGTAAAATAAAATGAAAAATAGTGCCTTAGTTTAAACGCTACATCAAAATGTATAAATTACAAGTAAGGTCACCTAGCTATTCCACAGAGAAAAGCAGTTCAGTCAGTGAGAAAATTCTGGAATTAGATAGTTAGATTACAAATCTGTTTTTCTAGATACATAGTTGTCAACTCCTCCATCTTCTTGGAATCCCATACCTTGTGCAGAATTTATTTGAGCAAGCTGTTTTCATAAACACAGCCTGCATTTTCATTGTGTACAGCTACGTGTGTAGCTTGGGTTCAGTGTAGAGGTGCTTGAGATTCAAAACATCAATATTAACTGTATTAAAAAAAGCAATGGAAAGACCAGCTACATTTTGTAACCTCTGTGACAATGCATTAACTCGGATACTTCCACAGCTCCAGTTAATTCTGTACTTCAGTCGTAAACAATCATCCCTCTGAAACACCTTGAAGATTTGTGAAGAGGGGAAAAATAGGGTTAACCTCCCTCTTATATATTCTTCATCTTCCATTTAATAATAAACATTGATTAGAAAATCAAGAGTTAATTTTTTAAGAAGTGACTTTCACTGTGGCTAATGAGAATAATCTTCGATGCTTTCATGCTCCTTTTCTTGACATTTTGAACTTTCTTTTACTGTGTTAAATGAAAATATAACAGAATTTATTGTACCATTTTGTTTCTCCCACTTTAGACAGGTATGCTGTTAATCCAATCCAAAAAATATTTCACTTTTAAGTAAATATCACAGTTGAGATTAAGATTATACTCTGCTTAGTCATACCTTTAAAGACAGACTGTAATCACTTCTCCAGTCTTGGAAAATAACTTTTTTTTAGATATAAAAAGACCAAACATTTTGAGTCTAGTATTTGTTCTTAATATACTTTTGTAACATTAGTTGGCAAACATATATATCTACTTTATGCATCAAACAACAATTATTTAGTTCCTTTATTTGCTTACATTTAAAATAGAAGGTGAACAGATAAGTGGTCAGGCGTATGAATTTTATAACTGTTTTTTTTTTCAACATATTCCGTTTTCTTAAAAACATAATGGGGAGATTGAGCTTCATTTATATTAGACAGGTGATAAGAAAACTATCCTTTTTGGGTACTCAGAAACTCAAAACTGCAGTTAAAGAACTCCAGAGAGATCATACAAGAAAAATAGTTGTTATTAATGAAAATATTGTTAAATTCTCAAAAATTCAACATCCACATTTTATGAAGCTGTATATTTTGGAATAAAATGAGGAAAGTGTGTATGTGAATCTTTACAGTAGGAAAGTTACACACTGTTTAGTGACCAACATCACAGATTTCATGGTCTGTAGATGTTTTTGGATAAAGGAACTGTTGTATGCCTTGCATGCAATAAAGACAATTTACTACAGAAGTTGATGACTGGAAATGAATAACTAATATGCAGAAGTTTGTTATTAAAAGCATGTTACACAGTTAAATCTTTACATATATTTGGAGTAATTAGTGAGTCACTGGTTTGTGACAGTAATGAACCATTTGAATTTTAAAAATCAACTTGAATTTTGAAAAACTTTATACATTGGCAACAGAAAGCTGAGTAAAATTGAAAGGTCATGAATCTCAGTTTCAGAGGGACTGTAATTTTTGAGTATTCTGGTAAACTGTAGTACATGGGTCAGTCATGTACTACATATTTTATTTATAGAAATGTTCATTATTTACAATATATAAAATTAAAACTGTGCATGTATGACACTTTTTTATGGTGTTAATGCCTTTTACAAGCTGGGAGAGCATGATTATAACTCATTGCACTTGTCATAAGACATTAGTATTAGACCTATTATATTTTTAAACATACATTCCTTATCTATTCCCTTAATGATTTTCAAGAATTAAAAGAGTGTATAGAAATAATTTTAGCCCCACTGTGTTTGTCATATCCATAGCTTAAATAAAGTGTTCTGACTATTATTGTGTTTGTTGTGTTTCAGCTGCCCTTGTGAGCTTTGGAATTAGTGAAACACAGCGTCAGCAATGGATATGACAAATATAGTGTGATTGGAATACTATTATTATAATACGCTCTTCTAATATTTGAAAATCCCTAAGGGGCTAGATTAGAATGTATGTCTAAAGATATGATAGGTCTAATACTAATTAATATCTTAGGACAAGTATATTTTTCTGGGCACAGGGATGTTTAAGATATTGAATATATTACAAAGTAAAGCATTAACATATTTATGATAGAAATAAAAGCTTTTAAAGTTTATTAGTTGAATTTACCTATATATTTCTGAGTAATAAGTACTATCCTGTTTTATTTTTGAACATTTTGGTTAAAGCTTTAGTTTTATGAAAAGTCCACATCCCACCCCTATTACAAGCATTCAAACACTAAATATCTGTGTAGAATTTCATAGCTTTGTTATTAATTATTTCTTATATTTTCAAACTGTATCTAGTCCTTATTATCTTAATATTATCCACTAGATGTTTCAAGTTCTGGAAGAAAGAGAAGATCTATTTCACCTGATGGCTGTCAAGCAACAGACAATATCCATCCATCTTATCATGGATGGCGTGAAGAAAGGAATAGAAATGAAGCTATAAGAGAAGGCAGGACTGACAGAGTTAAATTAGCTTTTCCTAATACCAAACAGACAGCTCAAAATGTAAACAAAACATCACCTTGCTCTCCTGATGACCAGGTAACATAATACATGTACAAAGCTTTTCTTATAGAATAATTGTCATGTTTCTAGAAATTCACTTAAACACTTTCTGTAACAAAGACTATATTGTGCTACATTTCCACGAAATAAAAACAAACGAAGAGATACATGCAGAAAATGTTGAAGTTATATTGTTAATTATTTGATATTTTTGATAATTTATTTATGAAGTATATATTACATAAAATAAAAAGTTTTATCTTGTAACTGAAGTAGATAAGTGTGGTATTTGTGGGTACGTTATTGAATATTATAGAAACCAATTGCAGCTAAACATACTGCACACACCTATTAACTATCTTGCTATGGCCATCTTTTACTGCACATATCACAAGGTTTTAGTGAGTTACATTCAAAATTAGATTAAACAACTTTATTATCGTGGTATACGAATAACCTTGGCATAAAAACATAGCTAATAATAAAAATTTTAGTATTATACAAGTTTTAAGTTCTTAATTTTATAAGGCAATATTTTAAAAATATCCTGAATTTCCACTAGTATAAGAATTATGACATTTGCTCTCAAAGCATCCCCTCTTCTGTAATTTATTTACTACCCCTCTGAGAAGTACGAAATTTAATGTAAATTACTAATTATAATATTTTCATTGCTCAGACAAAGTTTAATTTTCATAGCCTTTAATCTATTTGGTAATGGAGCCATGAAATAGACAACCAAACGCCTCTTACACGCCCATTTGTCACATCCTCTCTTCCAAAATTTTCCAGTAGTTCTCTCTGATGTTAAATACTATACTATTCACAACCAATAGAAAGCCAAGATTTTCATTTATTAATTGACATAGTATATTACATTATTTGCTGTACAGAGGATTGTCAGTTTTGCTCCCATTTCTATCTATTCCCATGGGAAACGCATTGAGCTTACCTGAATTTCGAACTGCTCTTGCTGCATCGTTAGAAAGCCAGAAAAATTGTAATAGTTATGGGACATTGTCTGCTTTTTTGTCCAGTATTATTCTGTTATTTGGTGCATTACTTAATTAAATAAAAACTTATTTAGTGCAGTACTACCATTAGTGTAAAAAAGTAGGGTTAAGTTTCATCAATAGTCAACAGGGAAAAAAAAAGACGACTCAAGTTAGTGCTATATTTCTTGTTTTTCATATGTATTCTTTATTTATTATTATAAAAATGACTAAAATGTAAAAATTAGAAACTTTTTAGGTTTGATAAGTTAAAATGAATAATGATATTTTTTCACACAGTACTTCTCGAGCAACTCATGGGTAGGCTGTGCATTGTTTAATGGTGGGAATATTAGTTACACATGGTTCAAAGAGCAATAAAATTTAAATTTAAACAGATGCTTACTGTTAGGAACTTAAAGCTATTTAGGATAAACAAATGTAGTTTCATATTACAGTTTGAAGTCATTCTAGAAAGAAGAAATGGTAATTTAGATTTATGTAGATATATTTTCATAGTTACAATGTCTGTCAAATTGACCAACCTTGTATAGAGTTAGGGTAGAGAAAATAACATATAAAGTATAAAGTTTTACTGAAAAAAAAAACGTTTCAACTTTATTTAGGATGTTTGAGAGATCATGCAAATAAAACTTGAGATTTTTCAGATGAAGAAAAGCATTTTTAATATTAACGTGAATATCACTTTGTATGGGGAGTAGTCAACACTTTGACTCCATACATTCATGGAGATATTTTTAGTGAAAATACTTCATCAAAAATTCTGATTTTATTGTCTACTTAAGACTTAATGATTACTGAAAGCTGTGAAATTTTGTAAAAATGCACAAAACATATCAGAAGCTATTGTATGGAACTCTAATTTGGGGTAATTTTCTAGGTCAATCAAACAAGCTTGTAACAAGAGAGTTAATATATGTATCATTATGAAACTCTCCTGTTCATAGTAACTACAGCATACTTTCAACATTGAGCTACCAAAAATTCTGTTTTCATCACCTTACAGCATGTTTATGGAAAAACTCAATAATGATTTTCCTGTTCAAAATTGGGCCACTTCATTTACTCAAACTGCACAGTTTCCCAACACTTCTAAGTAATCAAGATGCAAGCAGCCAATTCACTATCAAAATAAAGTTGGATGTTATCGTGCATTATATCACACTTAAAAATCACATATTCACCCATTAGATATATACCAGTGATAAATACATTGACAAGGTTTCTTAGAAATAGAAACATTTTTTACACTTAAAATGTACATTGGTTCTCTGAACCATTTACTTCATTTGCACTGCTTATTATAATGAAACAACAATAAAATTCAATATTATTTTCACGTATTTGGATTTCCTACTATTTCTATAGGAATGAAACCTATTTAAACTTCAAGAGCTTGGGAAATACATGTTCGATGTTTCTTGTATCAAAATGCCTAAAAATTCTGAATTTTGTCGTGTTTCTTATTAAAATGAATTATATTATCGTAAACTAATGGGGAGAGCAGAAACGTGAATCTTTTGAAGGTAAAAGATAAATTCGGTATTCAAATACTGATAGTGTAAAGGATATAACGAGCATGAAAGCAGATAAATATATTTGTAGTTGGGGTAAGGGAAGCTAGCTTATATATGCCAAATGTCTAAATTACACATTAGACTTCCCTAATAAGATAGGATGTAATGAGTATAAAAACAGTTAAATAACTTGGTAATTGTGGTAATGAAAGCTATATAAAATGTGGTAAGCATCTAGACTATATGTAAACACCACTCTAGTAATTTAGTGGATGTAACCAGCATAAAATCAGTTAAATAACTTGGTAATTGTAGTAATGAAAGCTATATAAAATGTGGTAAGCATCTAGAGTGTATGTAAACACCACTCTAGTAATTTAGTGGATGTAACCAGCATAAAATAGTTAAATAACTTGGTAATTGTGGTAATGAAAGCTATATAAAATGTGGTAAGCATCTAGACTATATGTAAACACCTCTAGTAATTTAGTGGATGTAACCAGCATAAAATCAGATACCTTGGCACTTGGGAGATGCAGTGCAGAAAACTAGTTGTAATACGAATATACATCAGATCACTCTGATAATGTAAAGAGCTCCTTGTATCTATGATGACTAAAATATGCAACCCAACAGGAACCATAAAGAAGGAAACATTTGACATCAATAAAACATAAGAGCAATATTGAAATAAAAATAAATGGTAAAAAAACAACCTATAACCACTTAGTTACCTATATCTACATAATATTTCTTTTAGAATATGCAGAAAGCATAAGACCAATGCAGTCTCCTGAGGCTTCAAATGAGACATATGAAAACTCTATTTATCAAAATGGAAAAATGTACTGCAATCCATAGGCAGTTAAAGTGAGGATCCATTATTACTCTTATTACACAAGACTGCAACATTGACAATTCATTTATTGTAAGCATAGGAAATCGAAGGATGCAGTTTATTATCATAGTGGTAGAAGTATTGCAGTTAAACGAAAATTAAGAAATATACAAAATGTATTAAAACAAGTAAAGATGGCTCGTATGGTCAGTAAAAGGAACAGATAAAAGGTTAAAGCACAGATCAAACTTCAACAGAAAGTTTTGGTCAGGATAGAAACAAATTGCTCTCCTCGGAAGTAAAGAATCTTCTGAATGTTCTAAAACTGTTTCCTGATATACAATTATACTGTAACTGACAAGTCAGAAAAAATAACTGGAAAGCAGAAATATTTCTGCTTCATGTGACATTTGCAAGGTAGTCTTTTATACACAAGATCACACAAGACACAATATAACTATTACATGAAATAATAACTTTCTTGAATTGACAGCCTACAAAAAGTAACACGTCAGGCTTAATTTGACGCTTGATCTCAACCAGATTTAATTTCAATAATGATTTGGAAAAGCTAAAAAATTTATTCCTAAAATATATATTTTATGGGGGAGAGAGAGATGTAGTATTACCATTTTCCATCTTCAAACCATCAAATATAGTTAAGAAATGCCAATACGGTACTCCAAAAGTAACACACAGATAAAACGAGTGTCAAGACTTTGACATCCTTCTGATAAAAGAGCTCCCAATAGCTAGCACAACCTGACTATCACTACTAGAAAAATAACTACAAGTTTATATAGCATAAAAACATAATATCTTGACTATACTTTGTGTTTGAAGTTATATTCTTTGAGAACAATGACTGATTTATTTATTTTTCTCAGGAATTTTCCATGGTTCCTGGACGACTTCCTGGTGATCAGATTGGTATGTGGTTGCATTTAAAATTTAAATAAAATTATTTTGTGTTTATTTATTGTGTAAATATGTTAACCAGGATTTTTCATTATTAACTTCAAAATATATTACTTAAATATTGAGATATTAGTAAGAATATGTTTTTCATTCTTTTTATCTGCAGAAAATGGTAATTTTGGAGAACCACCTAGTAGAAGATTTAGTGGCCCTAGAAGGTATGTTGGAATGTTAAGTTACCAATATTTTTAAAAATCAAAGTCATTTGTAGTGAGAAATATTATGTAGCTCTTGTTTGTAAATACAGGTACTGTACTATGTAATTACAGTGAAACCTTTAAAACATATAAAAACCTGTTTAAATTCATATCTTTCCTTTAATTTTGCTCAAAATTGGCTAAATAAACACTTTAAAACTATATAAATGTGAAATAGACTTATATTTTCAACCAACATCATAAGAGCAAAATTTTCAATATTCTATTCATCTGTAAAAATAAAATATTTTCTAGATTCTGATGTGTAGAAAATAATTAAGACATCATTTTCAGATCTTACATGATAAAGTGTTTGTTATCACACACAAAGTACTTCATGAGTATTTTGCTAATGGGTAAAAAATTTACATTTATTATTGTTCGACTAGATATATATATATATATATATATATATATATATTACTTATATAGAACTAAATTATTTTTATTTGTAGAAAATACAATTTAGTCTATATTTTAGAAAAAGGAACCTTTAACCATATCACCCCCAGGTACCCTTTACTGTGCATGACATGAGGTTTTAGTGTCTTACATTCAAAATTTTATTAAATTAACTTATGTTATACCAATTAGAATAGCATAAAATCTTAGCTAATAATCAATATTTTAATAGTATACAAGTTTTAAATTCTTAATTCTACAAGGCAATATTTAACAAAATCCTGAATTTTCACTAGTGTGACCCACATGACACATTTTCTCTTAGCATGTCATCATCCATATTTTATTCACCTCCCCTCGAAAAAGTACAAAATTAAAAGTAATTACTCTCTATAAAATCATTATTGCTCAGACATACCATAATTTTTTAGCCTTCAAATTTGTTTGGTTACAGAGCTATCAGATACAAAATCAGACCCCTCCTACCAAACCCATTTGTCACATCCTCTTTCAGGATTTGTTAATAGCTCTCTTACATTTCATTATATATTATCTGTAACCAATAGAAAGTCAAGGTTTTCATCTATCAAATGATGTATAACATTATGTTCTGAACATTTAGATGTCAATTTCACTTAAGAGTACCAACATCTTTCCCGTGAGAAAGTTAGTGACTAACTTGGATGAATTTGTAACGGCTCTTGTTGCATAGTTAGTTGGCCAGAATATTTTTGAGAGGCAAGTGAATTTGTCTACTATTTGCATCTTATTAGTCTATGTTCTTTGGTGCATTATTTAATTAAGTAAAAATTATTTAGTACATTACTACCCTTAGTATAAAAAGTAGGGTTAACTTCCATTGACAATCAACAGCAAGAGACGAGAAGATTGGTTAAGTACTTTATTTCTTGTTTTTCCTGTTTATATTTATAAAATAATAAGTAATAAAATGCCAAAATAGGGATCTCTTTAGGTTAGATTAGGTAAAATACACAATAATAATAATAATATAGTAAAAATATTTCATGAGGCACACACACACACACACACACACAAGCAGCTCAGTGTAGCTCGTGAGTAATGTAATTTAATAGTGTAATGTGAACTGCACGTTTCCCAAGTGATTTCCAATTTATAATGGTGTAAACAGTAGTTGAGCATGGTTCAAGGGGCACTAAAACAATAAAATTAAATTATAAATAGTAGTATAATGTTACATGTTTTAAGCTACTTAGGATAAATGAATGTAGTTTCATGTTACAATTTGAAGTCATTCTAGAAAGAAACAAAGGGTGATTTAGATTTTGTCTTTTTGGTGGTTATGAGATTGGTCAAATTGACAAACCTTGTATAGAGTTAGGGTAGAGATAACATCAAAAAATATAAAGTTTTAGTGAAAATAAACATTTGAAATGTATGTAGAAGGTTTTAGAGGTTACACAAATAAAATCTGAGATTTTTGAGATGAAGAAAAGTATTTTTAATCTTAACATGAAAATCACTTGGAACACGGACTATTCAAAACAAATACTTGATATATTCATGGAAAAATGGTTTTTTAGTTTATTTAAAATACTTCACAAAAAATATTTTTTATATGTAGATGATTTTTGTATGTGAAAGACTTATAATATTAACTGAAAGACTGCCAAATCTTGTGAAGATATACACACTATATTAAAAGTTAGTAGTGACAAATCTATAAAGACTTTATACGAGTACAGAGAGGTCATGTAGTCAGT
>NW_013666918.1:95217-102736 GCF_000517525.1 Limulus polyphemus
AGACTTATAATATTAACTGAAAGACTGCCAAATCTTGTGAAGATATACACACTATATTAAAAGTTAGTAGTGACAAATCTATAAAGACTTTATACGAGTACAGAGAGGTCATGTAGTCAGTCAAATCTTAATAGATTTAATACTTCTAACTTTCAATATAGTGTGTATATCTTCCCAAAATTTGGCAATCTTTCAGCTAATATTATAAGTTTTTCACATACAAAAAATCATACTTTTTAGTGAAGTATTCTTAATAAAATAAAACAAAGATTTGTCCATGAATATATTGAATATTTGTTTTGAATAGTCTGTGTTTCAAGTGATTTTCATGTTAAAATTAAAAATACTTTTCTCATCTCAAAAATCTCAAATTTCCTTTGTGTAATCCCTAAAACCTCTTAAATGCATTTCAAACGTTTTTTTTTCACTAAAATATTATAGTTTATCTGTTATTTTCTCTACCCTATCTCAAAACGGAATTGGTCAATTCAACCAACCTCGTAAGCACCAAGAAAAAATCAAAATAAACCTAAATTACCCATTTTTTCTTTCTAGAATGCCTTCAAATTGTAACATGAAAAACTACATTCCTTTATGCTAAGTAGCTCTAAGTTCATAACAGTATACATCTATTTATAATTAAATGTTATTGTTTTATTGCCCTTTGAACCATGTCCAACTACTATCTGCACCATTATAAGTTGTAACTCACTAAGGGAATGTGCAGTCCACATTATGCTAACAAAAATTACATTACCCACGAACTGCTCGCATGTGTGCCTCATGAAACATTTTCATTATAATATTATTATTTATTTTACTTAATCTAATCTTAACAAACATAAAAGGATCCCTATTTTTACATTTTAGTTACTTTTATAATTATACATAAAGAATAAGCATGAAAAACAAGAAATAAAATACTAAACCAATCTTCTTTTTTCTTGCCCTCGACTGTCAAGGACAGTTAAGCCTGGTTTCTTACAGCTATTGTAGTAATGCACCAAAGAATATAGACTAATAACATGTAAAAGGTAGACAACTTAACTTGCATCTCAAAATTTTCCTGGCTTTCAAACTATGCGACAAGAGCCATTACAAATTCATCCAAGTTAGTCGTTAAGTTTCCCATGGGAAAGATGTTGGTACTCAAAGTGAAATTGACATCTAAATGCTTAGAACGTAACATTGTACAATATGTCATTTGATAAATGAAAATCTTGAGTTTATATTGGTTACAGGTAATATATAATGAAACGTAAGAGAGAACTATCAACGAATTGTGAAAGAGAGGATATGACAGGTGGGTGTGGCAGAAGTGGTCTAATTTTCTATTCGGTAGCTCTGTAACCAAACAAAATTGAAGGCTATAAAAATTATGGTTTGTCTGAGCAATGATGATTTTATAGAGAGTAATTTACGTTTAATTTTATATTTTTTCGAGGGGTGGTGGATAAAATAGGGATGATGACATGCTAAGAGAAAATGTGTCACGTGGGTGACACTAGTGGAATATCAGGATTTTTTAATATTGCCTTGTAGAATTAAGAATTTAAAACTTGTATACTATTAAAATATGGATTATTAGCTAAGATTTTATGTTATTCTCTTTGGTATAATGTAAACAAAAAGTAGTTTAATAAAATTTTGAATATAAGACACTAAAACCTTGTGTCATATGCAGTAAAGGATATCCATGACAATAGGGTTAATTGATAAAATTTTAACTGAAATTCATCATCCTTAGGTCTCCATACTTGTTAGTATTAAGGTCTACCCACTGGGATGGTCTACAATGTGATGGTCAATCCAACTGTTTGTTAGGGAAGAGTAGCCCAAGAGTTGCAGTGGGTGGTGTTGATTAGTTGCCTTCCCTCTAGTCTAGTACTTCTAATATTTGTAGACTCGTATGCAGTTGTATCATTGAAAAATAATTTCAACTTTATTAAGATATTCTGATTTGGTTAAAACTAAAGTATTTTCTGTATCAGGTTTCAGTATTTTAACTTTGGCGATATTTTTTCATGCTTGAAGCTCATTGTTGGCGAGGCTTAGAGGTTTAATATTATTGAATCATTCATTATTATCAGGTCCTGGAGGTTGATTAGACAACTGGTGTAATAGCTGCTTCTGAGATTTGAAAGTCTAATATTGTTAAATAATTCATTATTATCAGGTCCTGTGGAAAGATTAGACTCAAACAGCTTCTGCAGAGATTTAAAAGTATAATGTGAAATAATTCGTTATTATCGTGTTTTGGAGGTTGATTATACAACTGTTGCAAAAACTCCTCAAAAATACAAATCTTACAATTTAATAATTTTTAGGAAAGATGGCAGTAAATTGTAAGCCAAAAGATAGCATCTCCATTTTAGTATTAAAGTACTAGTTGATTCATAAGTCAATTTTTTCTTAATGTTTAATTTACAGCAAACAAGCACCTGGAAAATATAAAATAAACTCATGGGAGAAGCCTGTATGTGTAAAAGTGTGAATATCTTATATTAAAGAACTGATTAAAAAATGGGATATCACATTTACTAACATTTTTTAATCAGATTTTATTTATATATATTCTTGAGAACTATGAAGTTAGTTTTGGGTAGCCATATACAAACTCTGTTCTAAGATTAGTTTATATTTTTAGTATTAGTCTGAAATAAATAAATGTTTTTGTAATAACCTTTTATTTCTTTGTTTTGTGTTTTAGCTTTCTACCCAGACCTGTGTCATCAGTCTCCCCTCCAGTGAAAAAACTGACAACTCTTGCCCCTTCAGTTAAGACAGCAAATGTCTTTCTACCTAGTCGACCACCTACAACTCTTCGCCTACCTTCCACTACTACTTCTGTGGCCCCAACTGATAATTATACTGCACCCAGCAAACCAACCCACCCATCTGAACCTATCCCAGTCCCTTCACAAAAGGATGCTTATCAGAAGATCAAGAGAAGTCTTGAAGAGACATTGAATGGTTTGAAGGGCTTCCAAACAGAAGATGCATCATCAGGAATCCAAACTCTCAGATTTTCACCTTTGTCCCCTCAAGTTCAGCCCCCCAAGGTATGAAATGACCCTAATTTAGTGTTAAAATCTAAAGCTTTTCTCCAGTAGCACAAGGTGTGAAGTATTCTAATTACATGTTTAAAAATGTTTTTTTCAGTACCACAAGATACAAAATTACCCTAATTTCATGTTAAAAACTAAATATTTTTTTTTAATACCACAAGGTATAAAATTACTGTAATTCAATATTAAAGGTAAACATTTCTTTACAATATCATTAGGTTTAAAATTACCCTAATTGAGTATTAAAAACTAAATATTTCTTTTCAGTACCACAAGGGCCTTCCAGTGGCTCAGTGGTAAGTCTGAAGACTCCAATACATGTGGTTGGCAGAGCAAATATGGCCCTTTGTGTAGCTTTGTGCTTAATGACAAACAGACAAAAGTACCATACGGACATTTTAAAAGATGCGTGTTTTACAGTGTATAGACTGTAATATGGAAATGTTTACATTTCAAATTATAAACATGTGGTTTCATATATAAGTTTGTTTTATTTGTTTACAATTATTTGTGTGTACAGCATAGGATGTATAATGTAGAAACACAAATATATTTATTCCCTGATAAATTATGTGGGTAGTAAAGAATTTGTTATAGTAAGTTTGGGAAAACCCACAATTTAGATGTAGAGTATTGCAATCTGATCACATCCAGTTAAATAATTTTAATACAACAAAGTTGTTAAAATAAGTGGAAAAGAGCTACTAAAAACTTACTTTTATTGGCAAAAAAAATGTCTGTATCTCAACAGGAACAAGAAACTGATGCATTAGTGAGATATGAAAACAATTCCTCTGGTCTGATGGATGTGACAACAGTGCCATCTAGTAAGTTGGTTGTAATATAAGTTAAGATGTGAATTAATAGATAATTTAGAAATTCCTTTTAATTATTCAAACATACATGTTCAAAAATATTTGTTTATTTTATGAAAGTTACTGATGATTGAGCAATCTTTTTTTAACACTTATTTCAAGTAAACTTTTTTTTGTTAAACTTTGTAATTACTGAGAAATATCTTTGCTTTTTTTGTTTCACACAGTAAACATAAATGCTTATATCATGTAAAAAAATTCAAACCAACTTCTTCTTTTCATGTCTTATCAGAATTCCCTTGTAGAGAATAAAATATGAAGGATATGTGCTAACTTAAGTGTCACCAGGTTAGGTTCAAATAAAGTAATAATTATAACTCCAGTAGACACATTTAATGAGGTACAAAACAGACAGGTTTTATTAGAGACAAAGGGTATGGCCTAGAAGTTAGCATTCTAGACTGAATTTAAGAGTTCATGGTTTGTATTCTGTCAACCCAAAACTGTGTTCCATGTTTAGGGGTTGTGGAACATATAAGAGTGATAGTTGAATCACTCTATTCGATTATAGTAGTCAAAGAGTTGGCAGTGGGTGTTTGTTGACTAGCTGCAATCCCTCTAGCCTGTTGATTCAAAATTAGATGGCTAGTTGTTGTGTATCTTTGCTTGAATATTGAAAACAAACAAATAAGCAAAAAAATATCTAAGGTCATACGCATACAAGCTTTACTAGTGTAACTAATATAAAGGTTAGATAGCCCTTTGTAGCCTTTCTTATTTATTTATAAGGTAGAACTTTAAAATAGCACCAGAATTTTACTTTAATGTTACATACTAATGTACACACATTCTTTCATTTTAATTTTGGCAATTTTATAAATTTAGCTATTTCACCTTTTGACCTTTTAACATAGATATATATATGTTTTTTAAACATTAAACACTTTTATCAGCTCTGACCATTCAAATTTTACTTATAGTATTATACAGTTATGGGGAAAAAAAAGTTGAAATTATATCTTTTAACTTTCACACTGTACATTTTAAAAACCTATTATATAAATATATATGCATATTTGTAGAGGTAAATATAGGTTGGGCTAAAGCAAGAAGAACAGACTTTCCACAGAAGCTGGAGGAGTATTGCCTTCAGTAGACACAATTTTCTCTAAATTGGCTATATGAATTCAGAGTTGACTGATTTCTTTTGTGGCACTGATGTTGGGGTATTCTTCTCTTCATTGCTAGTTCTTCATCTTTTACACTGGTTTGTTTAGGCCTTAGTTCATATCATGGCCTTAGATTGAGATTTTGTCAGATTGCTGAAAGATGACTTGGAATGAAGGTTAGTGAACTAGCTGGTTGATAGATGAGATAAACAGTTAGTAGCTTCTTTGGTGTTACTGTTATCATGGCTGGTGGTATTGGTGGAGAGGGTTCATTTTCCTCAATCATGGGAATGTTTTGATATGTTATGATCACATCAGATGTGGGTTTACTCTTCTCCTATGAGACTTTCTTTCTTGAAAGCATGTCCCTTTGGAGAATTCTGCAGTTGACTTTCTCTTTTTCTGAAAGGATGACGTTTTGAGCTACCGCACTTTGTTAGATCATACAGTTTACAACAAAGGTGCATGTGCAGAATTCAAAGAACTTGCATGTATAGTATTTGGAATGTTGAGTGTGAAACTTTTAAGCAAAATTACATCTTTTACATACAAATTATATGTCATGAAAAGATAACTAGATAGCAATTAAAATTTAAACAAAAATCTACAGGAATGAAGAGCATTCATTTAAATCCATTGGTTGTAGGATCCTCATATTGTAGTTTAATCTCCTTTCCAGTCGTTCTCTTTTGTGAATGTCTGCTGGAGCACTAACAAGTCCAAGGATCAAAAAGTCTTCAAATGTATGGTTGTTGATGGTGAAATGTTTGCCTGTAGGTGTATCTTGGTTGTGCAGTTTAATATGGTTTAAATGTTCTCATGCTCGATCACCAAGTTGGCGGCCTGTTTGTCCAATGTATAAACTATTGCAAATTATGCAGTAAATTATGCATTCAGTGGTCCGTGTGAAGGACTGTCTTATGTTGAAAGTTGTGTTCTTTCCTTTTATGTGTGCAGTGTTGTATATATGTGGCATGTGACACAAATGTTTTGTTTACATGTGTGAGTGCCTGGAGTATCATTTTGTTTTTGTTTAAGGATACTGTGGGCCAGGATTTCTTTTAGGTTTTTGTCATGTTTATAAGAAATAATGGGTGAGTACTTGAAAAAGATTTAGTGGTAGGGTTTTCAGTAAGTATTGAATAATTGTTTATTGAACAATATACTTATCTAGCATTTTAACCGGACGTCCTGTCATAGAAGTTAAGATACTTTTAGTTATTTCCTTCCAAGCATTCTTTAACAATGTTGGATTTTTATTTATTAATTCTGCAATTAGCAAAGAAGATGGGTCTGATTTTCTATTTGATAGCTCTGTAACCAAACAAGTTTGAAGGCTATAAAAATTATGGTATGTCTGAGCAATGATGATTTTATAGTAAGTAACTTACATTGAATTTTGTACTTTTTGGAGGGGTGATGGATAAAAATAGAGACAACACCTAGGGAAAATGTGACGTGTGTTACACAAGGGGAAATTCATGATTTTTTTAAATATTGCCTTATACAATTAAGAACGTAAAACTTATTTACTATCAAAATATGATTATTAGCTAATTGGTATAACATAAATAAAAAGTTGTTTAATAAAATTTTGAATGTAAGACACAAAAACCTTGTGTCATACTCAATAAAGGATATCCATGGCGATAGGGTTAGAACGTTGTTGTTATTGCTACTCACTATATTTATATTAAAGATCTAGGGCTTATAGATCTGTTTTTCACGTAGCTTTTCTTGTGTAGCTACTTTAGTCAAATCCAGTAAAACTGCGTCAGACATGTTTGCTTCATTTACATTTGTGCATGTTATTTTACTGATTAAACCTTACTCATAATCTGACTTCGAGGTATCTTATATCATTATCTTATTTGGATGTCTGCGTAATCTGTTTCCTAGCTCTTCAAGCATATGCCCGAAAATTTGAACTGACTCTCCTCTTTACTTTGTTAAGCTATGTTTCTGTGTCAGAAGTGTGCTTGTTGTTTCTCGCTTTCTATATTTTTCTACAAACCTATGTGCTAAATACTGGAAACCTGCAGTTTCAGGCAATTCGCCATAAGTCTTAGTGTATCACTTTATATCTCCTGCTTTTCTCAGTCTCAAAATATCAGCTTTAGCATTAGTCCACCCTCAAATTCTAGCAGCTTTATTTAACATTTTTCAAACGGTTTATGGGTGAAAGGCTATGTCATCATGTTTGTTGACTCACATTCAAACTTTATTGAACTACTATTTCATGAATGTATTTCAGTAAGTTTGGTATCAAACTGTAGATTATAATTCAAATTTTAGTATTATACATAACTCGATTTCTTAATTTAAAATTAAATATTAAAAAAGCTGTTAAACATTGAATTTTGTGTGTCTGGTTCAAATTAGATGTTTGTGAAGTCAAAATACTAAGTCTATAGTTTTGTACGAATTAGAAACTCAAATTACTGATATTGACAAGCTAGAATATAAA
>NW_013666918.1:103666-106840 GCF_000517525.1 Limulus polyphemus
GTTTGAGAGAAAGACGTCATTACTTGATTGATGTCTGTAGTTTTCAGATAAAGGCGTTCTCCAGCCATTATTACTTGTGTGTGTTGATCTGCCACAACTTCAAAATGTGCACCAACCCTTGTATCAGCTTGTGGTCGTGCACTCTCATCTGTAGTAATGTCTATGTCAGGAGTAGCCATGTTTACTTACTTATTTATTACTTAAATGCATTTACACTTCTTATAGTACTTAAACTGACGTAATTACTTATACACCCAATAATAGATAGGCGGAATAAAATGTTTTTAACTGTGTACAAGTTTAACGTTGAATATTATTTATGATTCTTACTTATACACCTTTCTTTACTTTAACCAGCCTGTTGTTAGTTACTCCAAAAATTCTGTAAGACTGTAAGACATTTGGAGTTTGACTTTACATCCAGTTACAAATAAATTTATATTAAATCCAGGTTATCAATTGCGAGTGGAGTACACAAGTCATTAACACAAAGTTGACAGTTTGAATATAGAATTGGCTTGGGGTCTGAGATTCAAAAATACAAGCAACACTTTAAAGGTATCTTGAAACATTTCACTATTAATTTCTTTAGTCTGAGCAGTTAGATCTCTCAATAATATTCATTAAATGCTTTACTATGACAAACAGATTTATCAATTATAACACCATTTGAAATTAGCCCTCCAGTGGCACAGCGGTATGTCTGCTGGTGGTGAGCAGAGCACTGATAGCATCTTGTGTAGCTTTGTGTTTAGCTTTAAAGAAAAAAACATTTGAAATTTGCTCAGACATACTTTAGTTTGAGTTCTCTTACACATTTACATCAAGTCCCTACTACATTATTCGACTGAGAGAAATAGCAATTGTTACTTACTTTATGGTTGAATAGTGGGTGTTTTGGATCTGCCAGAGGACTGAGGTCTTCATTGTTTCTGAGGTGTTGTAATCAAGCAACATTAGAACAGCATGAATACTGTTTCTACAGCAATGTTGGAGAACTGATTTTGAGCCCAAAAACATGGGTTTTTATACAATTTTCTTTAGTATTCTTACGATTCTCCAAATAATGTACATATCAACTCATAAGTAGATCTGTCACGTAATTGATTGAATTTTGTCAACTCATCGTAATTCTCAGAACTAGAGCCAAAACTACTCCAGTAATTGGTTATTATTGAAGACTAAATTTGCAGTCAGTTTGGTCATATTTCTCCTTATCTCCCTTCTGAAGTTCTGCCCAGTCTTTTGTTTCCCTTCTAATACTTTTTAATTTCTATATTTAAAGTCAATCACTTTTATATTAAAAACTATGAAATAAGATATAAACATTATTATTTCAAAGATATAAATACTTTTTAGATTGGTTATTCAGAATATATTTGTTAAAATTGAAAATTTTAAGTCAGCATTTACTGTTGAGATTCAGCAGTTTCAAAGTAAAATGTACTGCATAGAATCTGTGCTAGAATTTAATAACAGTTAACAAACAAATGTGAACATATATGGATTAGTTTAAATCTGTAGCCACTTGTGTGTCTGTTTGAATACTTGCAAGCTTGACATTCATAATACATTTCTCTAAACAAAATCTACATTATTAGCAAATTGACAAATAATGACTTATGAGCATAATGAAGAAGATAGAACAATGTTCTGTTGAAACATAGAATTTTCACCAAAATAAAAATCACTTCTTTATGGTTATAAGTTGTCATTTGTCAATTTACTATTACATCACTATTACTATTATTATAGCTTCCATACACAGTTAAAACTATCAATTTTTACAGCCTAAAAGATGCACCCATATTTTATCAAAGAATATTTAGGAAAAAACATTAAGTGTATCAAAGCATTTAATGTTTACTCCAAATAACGTAAAACATGAAATCTGCATTTCAAGAAAAACTTACTTCAATGGAAATATCATACATGCAATATATTAAATCAAATTTGCATAACAAGAGTAAGGAGATCTAAGTAATAGATTCTTTTTCAAATGGCAAGTATACTTTCATTGGTGTTTGTTGTGGATATCAGTGTCTCCAGCAAGTAAACTGTACTTGGCCTGAGATGGCAGTAAGGAAAAAGGGTCAAGGTGCCTTTTGCATGTGAGCAGTTCAAAAACTGCTGCACATTACAAATAGGAACTATAGTAGAAAGTAGTGTTCATGAGAATTCAGAAACACTTGCTGCTTTGCACTGAAGAACCAGGTGAACTGCTCAGATATACCGACACTAATTGTATTGGATTATTATTATCTATTATATATCCACTCATATATTTATCAAATTTCTTTCATTAAATCTTTCAGCATGGGCTCAGTCCCTGGGACTGACCTCATAACCATTTTGTGCTTGTTATAGTTTTCATGCTATAAATTTTAAAATAGTAAGCAAATGTTAATGAAATTTGGCAAATTATCAGTAAACATAAAAATGCTTTTGTACACAAAATATCAAATTTTTTATATTAAGTCTTAAGGTTTGTAAAACAGTATTTTTCTCATGTCTTTTTTTTTTCTTTTTTGTATGTTGCCTATCTATCATGCAAAGTAATATTCATTTGAAGATTAAAAATACTGTTATGGATCAGAAAGTTTTCAAATTTCACATGTAAAATCTTTATAATGTCCAGATAGTTATCAAAGATTTCTTAATAAAAACTTTATATTTTATCTGTTATTTTCAGTAATGAATCTATGTATGGGTTCAGTAGATTTGGCCGATCTCGTAACCACCATAAAGAATTAGGAAATAAATATAAATTATGCCTCTTTCATTCTAGAATGAACACAAATTATAACATGAAAACATAAATGTTTAGGCAAAATAGATTAAATCTCATAACATTATACATTTATATATATATATATTTATTATTTTCATTATATTGACCTTTCACCTGTGCTGGGCTAAAAATATAGAAGTTACAATGACGTGGCTCACGTGCACTCATGTTACCGTATCAAATAACATGAAATTTACCTTGGGTCTGTACAAAGTAACTTGTTTCGGCTGTGTTTTAGTCAATTAGTATTTTGTAAAATACAGTCGTATTTCAGTTATTATACATTATATATGTATATAGAATATTGCTATTTTGAAATAAGTTCTTGAAGTTGTTTTTCATAAAACATAGATCAGTAATTAAAGAAGTAAAGCAAACAATTA
>NW_013666918.1:107154-119242 GCF_000517525.1 Limulus polyphemus
TACTACATTAATACCATAGAATTCCATTATAATTTATCAAGCTTAGTAACTAAGATGTATTTTAGTATTAAAGAATATGAAATTTCAAGCAGACTAAAGACACACCATACCTCATTGAAATGTTGGTTCAAAAAAAAAGAATTGGCAGTAAGCTCATTAAAATGGCTGAGAAAGCCACTAGGGGAACATTCTGAGTTTTCGATTGGTTATTCATGTCATATATAGAAGTAAGTGTATATAAGGGAATGTTTCCAAAAATACAAGGAGGTGGGCAGGGTGCCACTATGTTTGATTTATTACATGAGCAATAAATTGAAAGGATAAGAGGCTCTTATTTTATATTCTAGCTTGTCAATATCGGCAATGTGAGTTTCTAATTCGTACGAAACTATAGACTTAGTATTTTGACGTCACAAACATCTAATTTGAACCACTTGTGCATTCAACATACTACGTGAAACACAAAAATCAATGTTTAACTGTTTTTAGTATTTTCTTTTAAATTGAGAAATTGAGTAATATATAGTACTAAAAGCTGAATTATAATCTACAGTTTCATACCAAAGTTATTGACATATATTCATGAAATAGTAGTTCAATAAATTTTGAATGTGAGTCAACAAACGTGATGACATGGCCTTTCATTCGTGACCCATCTTGGAAGGTTAATTATAAGTCTATCTATATAGTTTTTGTAAAGATTAATTTTTATATTTTAATCTACAATTGCCTTGGGAAAGACTAGTTAGAATTTATCTTTTTGGGGGCCAAACTGAGAGATGCATTTTCTTTAACTTCACATATTAGATGCGGGATGATTTTTTGAGACTTTTTCAGGTAAAAAAAAAGTGTGTCTTATTTCCCATAAAATATGGTACATTGTTAAATTATGGTTGATTAATACTTGTATTGCTTTCAGGGGTTGCGACTACAAACTATGTTGAAGAGCCTGATTCATCAGATGCTGATGGTGAGGCAGCTCAGGGAGCCACGGGGAGACAGGAATTACATAGACCTGAACACCCAATGGAGAACTTTTTGATTGCCATGGAAAAGGTGGATTTTTGTGGCAACTTCAACAGTTACTTTTTACAACAAATAGGATTAGCCTTTGGCAAAGGAGATGAATATTACGCACATAGTCATTCTTCCCGCAAATCTGTGCCTGGTAAATTAAACCTTAGTTATATTATACATGTTTAGAATTGTTATGTAATCTACATTTCTTAGTTTAGAACAACTATTTGAAATTCTTCTGAATTTGGATAATCCAGAACACTAGGCTTAATCACTATTTATATCATACATATACTTTGTAAAAAATATTTCATTATATGCCTATAGGTACTTTCAAACTGAAACATTTGTTACAAAAGTACACAACAGTTTAATGCCTTATATGTTACTGTTTCTTCATTGTTGTACCAGCAGACTTATGAACAATGTCAGTAGCATTCTTCAAATGAATGATATAATTAGTGAACTTTTAATTGGATTTCTCACCTTCTTCTTTTCAACTAAAGAGAGGAACTTATGTTACATTCATTTCAAGATAAGATACATGTATCTTTGCAAGTCGCCATTCTGTATCTCATCAGCAAAAATGCAGAATATTGATTCAAGTCCCCTGTTTCTCATTCACTTACATGACAAACTTGTTCAAAACTTTACACTTGTATTACCATCATTAGCTATTATTTTTATCATTTGAGTGTGGCACTCAACCTAGGAGGTCATAAGCCATATTTGCAAGTTGTACATTTTTTAAATGTTCGTACTGCAATTTTTGATAATTCCTATTGCAGATCCTACAACAATCTTCCACAGGTTGGTGACTTTCAACTTTGTAGTAAATATTACCTTTGTTTAAAGTGTTCTTGAAAACTGAGTACCCAATTATTGCAATATTCTAGAGGTTATGAAATGCTTCTGATTGATATTAACTAGGTAAATGCAGCAATAGCAGCAGTCATTATTTTTTGTGATATTGGTATTCCTTGTCACATATACAAAACTGACCATTTTATTTGTGAACTGAAGGAATACTGTCTTTCTGGATAATATTTTCCACTGTCACTTCTGTTTCATAAATCTCTAGTACTTCAACTTGTCACACACTGTTAAATCGACCTTCACAATACATACTATTATTTTTATTGCATATCTCCATGACAGTGAATCTGACAGTTTTTAGATTTATTTTGGCTGTTTTTGTTGTTATAAATATAATGTTATCATTGATCAAAGTGAAGAAAAAAATATTGAAACAAACATCCAGACATGAGCTATCAGTTTCTGTGATGAAGATTAAAAAACTATTAATTTGCAAACACTCAGAGTTTTGAAGGATTGTTGCTAAACCAAAACAACAGTTGTAAGAGATTTGTGTTTAAGCACTGGAAGCAAAGTTACTTTCTACTGATGAAAGGAAGGTTTATCTTCATATTACTAGTTTTATATATATATATATTTTAATGATTCTTCTCTCTCTTTGTAACATCAGTCATGTTGTTTTGCAGTGTATTGACTGCTGGACATCCATACTAAGAATTAAGAATGTTAAAGATTAGTATAGCTCCATTCTAGTTTAGAAAGTATTAAGATGTCATGTTACTTCTTGTTAAGTTATGAAAATAAATATTATAAAGAGCAAGAAATGTATGATAAGAGAACATTAGTGTCTGTTGATTCAGAGGAAAGAGTTCATTAGATGACAACATCTTAAAAAGGTACTGTTTACAAAATAAGTTATTTTTAACATAGAAGACATGAATAGCCAGGTTGAAGGAATGAAACAAGAAGAGTTTCCTCTACAACGATCTGGAAGCTCAGGACAACTGGAACAAACATTAAACTATGGAAGAGAGGACAGAGAACCTTATGGTGAGTTATGTTTTTTAGTTTGAACAATCAGCATGCAAAATTAATATGTTCCAAAAGTAGTAAAAATTATGATAGGTTGAGCTGAGTAGTTAACTCAATGAATAAAATAATTGGTAACCTATGAGCGTTGATTACATCAATTAGTATCTTGTAAGATAATCTATTAATGTCATGAAATTAATTAACTTATTGAAATTAGTGTTTACGATTATTATTGTTTTTAATTATGCCAACTATACAGGTCATCAAAATATTGCCATTGTGATTTCTTATTATTTTCAATTAATAGTGTACCATATACAACTGAAGTGTCAAAATATCTTCTTGTCATCAGTTTACCCAACTTGGGTAAATGTTCTTTAATCATTAAAAATCAGTTGAAAAATGTTAGTTGAAGGGTGTATCCACAGATACAGTTAAGATGTGTGTGATTAAACCTAATTGTTGCCTTCGGTATTTCTTTAGATTTAAGAACCAGATTCTTACTGTACGATATTCATTTGTAGTTTATAAATATACTTCTTCTTGCTCTTAGCAAAACTGTTAATGTGAATCAAAGAACATCTAACCTAAGATGCTTAGTAAGTTAAGGCATACTTGAACGTGCCTTAAGACAATGAGACGTTGTTCATTCCAGTTAATTTAAGATCTTATCAAGGAACAGTGATGAACAGAGCCTCCAAATAAATGAATAGTTATTTATTCATAAGCTGAGGTCTTAAGTGTTAAATAAACTATAAATTTTCTTTTTTTATATTATGTATGTGTTATGTTTGTAACACCACACCCGTTACTTTCCTGAATTCATGTTCTGGTGGAAGTTAAGAGGAACTGGCATGTCTTGAACCTGCAACTCTCTGATCAAGGGGTAAATTCTTGTGAATTAGAATTCTTTATGCACTTAGTCATGCCAGCTTTTTAATCATGTGATAAGTTACAAATGTAAGTGTACTCAAAAATTTTCCATAAACAAAAACAAAATCATTAAATTAATATAACATTAAAAATTGTAAGCATCAGTCAATTTATTAAGGTAATAAAATAGAAACTTGCTTCTACATTGTACTTTATATAGTATGATAGTATAAATGATTGATTATATATAAACAGGCTGTGACTGCAGTATAGCTTTCAAAAGCCTAGGGGATAAAAAAATTGTTTTTGTAGTATCTTGACCAAACCTGGAAAAAAAAAAGATCCAGATCCCAGAAGTTTTACACTTTTCCTTCCAGAAATTTCCAAGGAACATAACTTGTGTTTATTGATCATCCCTGTTATTTGCGTGAGCAAGTTGTGCTATTAACCCATCCACAAAATACAACTTTGATGGGAACTAAGCTGAAAGTTTATGTGGCAAAAAAATTCAAACTGTAATGATCATAATAACTGTACAATAAAATATATTAAACACTAATTGTATTTTTATTCTGTCATTGTTATGCTAATTTTTGTAATAAGTCTTACTAAACAATTTACTGTATGTTACTACCCAGTATTTCTTTATGAAATCACATTTTTGTTTTCCCAAGACAGAATTTGTTTTTACAGCATGCTTTTGTCAGTTTATTGATAGGAACTATATCAGTATCCTTTTATGAATAACAGTTTCTGAAACTGTCAATCTCTGATAATGTTGTTTAGTGTAATTTGAAACATGTAGTGATCTGTGTAGTATTAGTAAGTGTAGTATCATTATTCTTGGCAATGTCTCTCTCATTTGATGTCATTGCTAAGTGATGAGCTTCCTCTTTAAAAAAATAGTGTGACATGCAGGTGTTAGTAGGCTTCCGGTGCCCATGCTTTCACATTTTATAACAAGGGATCATTCTATTTTTCATTTCAAAATTTTTTCCAATAGCCAAATGCTTTCTTTGCAGTACTCTAAATTACCAGTCTACTCTGTGGAAGAGATCAACTGTAATGTTTCTAAAACTTTTAAAATGCACACAGTGTTATGTAAATAGTGCACTATCCCATAATAACATGTTGTTTTTGGAAATTTTGGAAAATTGTGGTTATTTTGGTTTGTAGATAGATTAACTTATAAAAATGTGTTGCCTATGGAACATGTGTTTGGAAAATTGGGATTTATTTTATCTTGTTGGTAGTATTAACTTGTTAAGAGTATATAATTGTATATTGTACTCTTCATAATTTTATTATCCTTTACTTCTAACAAGCAAACTGGCAAGCTTATTGTCCCTTTGTACATTGAAGATGCACTTGAGGTATCCACTTGTGTGATTGCCTAAATGTAATTGTGTATATTCTGTTCACTACCATGTGATTAATAGGCTTGATAAAGTTCTGTTCATATAAAATTGTAAAATTGATCCCAAGAACTAAATATTCTTACTCTAACGGACATAGCATGTATGTAACCAAAACCCCTGCATCATCTATTCAATGGCACCACAAACAAAAATCCATAAAAAATTTCACACTTTGGGTATTCAAGATACAGACAATTAGAAAAATAACTGTGGTATGTGTAATAACCATTTCTTTTTAATTGAACACAATTAGAAATAAAAATACTCTCCTCAGAACAAGAACACAACTTTCATTAGGACTGTACTTGAGGGTTTGATTATATCTTTATTGATTTAATTTTTAAACGTAGTACTGAGAAACTGGAGTTATTAAAAACTATTTTTTTCAACAAAGAGTACCAATTTTAATATATTAAAACATTACAGTTTATATCAATAAAATTTATGAAAATTTTGAGCTCTGTGCATTAAATCATTTTGATGCAATAAGTTGCGTACGACTAAATAGAACAATCCCAACACTTTTCCTGTGCATTACTTCCCAGAAAAAAATCCTTTTTTTTAAAAAATGTTCAATTTTTCTAAATAGTTTTCATTGAGGTATGAATACTACAATTAGTATTTGTGCTAATAATTAGTATATGTTAGTATATGTAACTTGTGTTAATTTGTAACTACTAGAAATGTCACTTTTCATATTTGTATTTGATAAAATCATTTTAACAGCATATGGTTTTTCACATTTTACTCAATTTGCCAATTTCAAATTAAGAATCAGAGACAAATATAAATTGTTAATTATCAAATATTTCTGGTGATTTTTTTTTATTTGAAAATTTTAAAACTACTCCATCTAGTGAGCTCTTGACATTTTTAATTTCTTCTATGAACATCAGTGTTGTTGGTCAGATTGTTTGTATTCTTGAACATATTTTTGAAAATAATTTTCTTATCAACAATTAAAATTGTGAATTTTAAAGAATGATAACCTGGGCCAGATAATATTTCTCTAAGGGGTTTTAAGGACTTTGAGGATTGTGAGCCACTTGATACTATTTTTTCTGTTGTAAGTCTTTGAATAGTAGGTAGGTTCAAGAAGGTGGAAAGTTGGTTAATGCTACTCCTCTTTTCAAAGGAAGTAATAAAAATTGTCTCAATAAATATTGGCCTATTAGTCTTGCATCAGTGATGGGAAAAGTTTTTGAAAATCTGAAAGGTGCTTTGGAAAGTCATCTAAGAAAGCTTAAAATTTTGTTGTATTATCAAAATGGTTTCATTTGGAAAAAATCTTGACTTACTAATCTTTTGACATTATATTTTCCAAAGCACTTTCCCTTGAGATGGATTCCTGTTTGTCCAAGGGAAGATTCTGCATATTCAGTTTACCTACTTTAGGATCTGAACATCCACCCACGTGTTTGCCGTGTGTGGCGACCTGTGAAGTGGTGGTTGAGTGGTGTCTGGGGCACTGCAACATGACTTTGACCTTGAATACCTTTAGATGGATGCCCCCCCCCCCAAGGGTCAATTATTGACTGGTCCTGTTGGGCTAAGGTCAACTGAGTACCAGTGTTGGGCATTCTTAATGGGTGTTATGGACATTGTGTCTGATGCTGGTGTTTGTGTATAGTGCTCACAAAGCCTTGGTGTTGCTGCAGTGTCCATTGTTTGGCATTGTAGTGCTTCTCCTTTTATTATGGATCCCTCATATCCTCAAAAAATAAAATAGTAAAAAAAACAAAAATAGCTAATTGGTAAACAACCACATTTTGAAGACTAACCAGCAATATTCAACTCATCCTGAATCTGTACCTCGTTTTTTGATCATGCATCCATTGTCAGACAAATCTTTAAGGCAGATATCTCCCTTTTTTATTCGGAAGGGTTTAGAGGAGCTTGCTGGCTCTCCAGAGTCAGTTAAAAAGCTACATTCTGGGGACATCTTAATTGAAACATCAACACCAAAACACACCAAACTCCTCCTGAATTCAAAGGCCATTGGAGATATACCCATTGAGGGTACTCCCATGCTATAGCCAAAGAGTTTCTGCTGTGAGATGTATCTCCACTCATGAAGAAGGAATTATGCTGCCTACCAATGTTTTATTTTGACGTTTATATTGCCACATCCACCTGCCATTGTCAAGGCAGATTATCTGAACTATATTCCCAACCCTCAGCGGTTCCATCATTCAAGGGCATTTTGTTGCAGTTTTGTGATGTGTGCTTGTTGTGGTCGCAAAAACTGTGATGCCTACAAGTGTGAACTGGACCCTCACTGTGTTAATTGTGGTAGTTCTCACACCTCTTGCTATTATTCTTGCCATAAATGGGTGGAGGAGAAAGAGGAATAGCATTTAGAAACTGTTAACAACATTTCTTATCCAGAGGCTCGAAAGTTGTTGTCCCCTACTCCATCATGGACATACGCTGCTGCACTACATTTCACTGCTACAGTGGGTGTGCAGACAGAGCTTTCCGTACCTCTGTCAGAGTCTTTTTTTTTTTTCATCATGAGAAGAATCTTTTGCCCTAAGTTAATAAACGAGTTGATAAGTCAACATCTACTCCTGTCTCTCTCCCCAACATTTCTTCCAGTGACTGCCCAGGTCCATCTCCTTTGACCCCAGCTTCCAGTGTCTGCTCAGGGCAAAGAAAATGGAGCCTGATTATTCGTTCATGTCCTCAGTCACTGGAATCTACTTCTATTGACAGAAACCTGTGCACTTGACCCAGGGCAGGATCCTTGGAGGTCTAAATACCTCCTTCTAGTCATAAACAGAAGGGTTCTCTGCCCAGTTCTCCTCCACCTAAATAAATATGGCCAGACCTGATTATTTTCATTATGAGATGCTGCATCATCTCTCTCCTGCCTCTCTTGATCTTCTTCTGGTTGTCTTTAACTGAATCTGGCAGGAGAATGCTTTTCCTGATGCTTGGTGCAAGACTATTGTCCTTCCTTTATCTTAGCCTGGAGATTCCTTCTAATTATCATCCAATTGCTTTGAATAGCTGTCTCTGTAAGGTCTTAGAAAGGATGGTTAATGCTCATCTTGTTTAGTTCCTTGAATCAAACACCCTCCTCCCGCCCACCCAGTGTGGGTTCCGTTGACAGCACTCCACCATGGACCACCTGATTCAACTTGAACCCTTGATCAGGGAAGCCTTCCTCTGTTTTCTTCGATCTTGAGAAAGCATATGAAACTATACAGAGGTACAGCATTTTGTGAGTCATCCACTCATATGGGTTGTGTGGCCATCTATCCATTTTTATTCATAACTTTTTACAAGACGGGCAAATCCGAGTCCATGTGGGTTTGACCCTTTCCCCATTCTTTCACACAAGAACTTGGAGTCCCTTGGGGCCGTGTCTTGAGTGTCATGCATTTAATGTGAAAAATCAATGCTATTACTCAACAACTTCCTCCTACTGTTGCAAACAGCTTCTATGTCAACGACTTACACATCTCTTGTTAGTCATTGAACATGAGATTTATTGAGAGGCAGCTTCAGACTGCCCTCAACTGCTTGTGGAAGTGGATCACAGCAAACAGTTTTACCTTTTCTTTCTCCAAAACCATTTGCATGCACTATTGCCACCAGTGGGGTTTACACCCCAATCCCAAGCTTTCTCTTTGTGATGTTGTCCTTCCCATGGTTCCTGAGGCAAAGTTCTTTGGGCTTATCTTTGACCGTAAGCTTACTTTCATTTCTCACATCAAGCAACTATATGTCATATGTACAACGGCACTGAACATCCTCTGTGTCATCTCTTCCACCTCTTGGGGAGAGGATCAATGTTCTATGCTCAAGATCTATCGTGCTATCATTCGATCCAAACTGGACTATGGGTCTCTGGTTTTTGTTTATGCCAATGGTCTCTGCCTTGAAGATGTTGGACCCCATTCACTATCTGGGGTTTCTGCACTTCTCCATTCCAGAGTTTGTACACTGAGACCCATAAACCTCCTCTTCACCTATGCCATTTGTAACTTTCTCTGCAGTATGCTACCAAGCTTTGATCCTTTCCACAGCATCCCACCTGGGGCTTGTCTTCCTATCTCAGTGGGCTATGCTCTTTTGGAATATATGGTCTACCATTCTTCCTTTTGGCCTCTGCATCCAGGTGCAGCTGACCTAATTGGGTCTGTTGTTGGATGATGTTGCAGTCTCCAATGGTCAGCCCATCCCACCTTAGTTTATTACTATCCCCACCTGTGACCTTTCTTTGAGTCATCTGAGGAAGGTGAATAGTCCTGACTGGAAGTATCATCTTTTCTTTGCAGAACATATTTCGAATCATTCTTCTGTTTCTGTTTTTATGGATGGTTCAAAATAAGGTGATTCTGTGGGCTCTGCCATAGTTTGTTATGACTCGGTGGTTGCTCACAGGATCCCTTCTGCAGTTTTTGTGTTCACTGCTCTGGTACTTTCACGGCTGTGCCTGTCCCATATATATGGACTACGGTCCCCTATTCAAGGCTCGGCTTTGTGCCAGTTGCCAATCAGCTTGGGTTGAACAACATCATAACAAGCTGTTTTTAGATTAAACCTGCTGTTGTTCCCTGGCTGTCTTGTATCCATAATGATCAGAAGGAGGAAATTGCTTTGGCTAGGATGCACATTGGTCACAGTTTTTTGACTCATTATTTTATTTTATCTGGTACTGACCCACCAATATGTAGCATCTGTGACTCTCAAGTCACAGTAGCCCATGTTTTCCTGTCATGCCATCGTTATGACTGTGAGCGGCGGCACCATTTTCGACATGTAATTTCTACAGGTTTACCTCTGATGTTGGACAGTGCCATTGGCAATGGTGGCACTGTCCTTCTTAGTTGAGTTTTTAGCTTCTTTGCAGGTTATAGGCCTTTTTAATTCAATGTAAGTGTTTTTACCTGATTTTTGAACTTTAAGTTTTAACCTTGATTTATTTTTACATTTTATAATCTTTTACTTTTGAGATTTCTACCAGTTGTTTGGCACAGATAGCCTCATTACTTTGTGCCATAAAATGCCAATCAACCAAAAAACACTTGACTAGGTGCCATATAAAGGGCATGTTAAAAAAGATAATCTCTATAGGTGTGGGGGATAAGCTGGATTGTTGGATAAAAAAGTGGTTGGATGGAATAAATCATGGGGTTTTGCAAATGGAGTTCAATCTAACTGGATTAATATCACAAATGGAGTAACTCCAGAGTTACTTACACTTGATGGTGATATTAAGATCATGGAGGTTGCTAATGCCAGGAGGATGCTACTGTTTTATATTAATTTTAATTACAAGTATACTTTTGATGTGAATAACTTAACCAGTGTAATGGGAGAAAGGGACTTTGGTGGTCGGGTTGTCAGTCTAAAGACATCCAGGTAGTGTTGCTTGTGGGAAGGCAAATAGAACATTAGGTTGTACCTAATTTGTATATTGTAAAGAAGTTATAATTTTATTATATAGATCATTGGTTATGCCACATTTGGAGTAATGTTCAATCTTGGGCTCCTTACCTTAGGAAAGACAGTAAAGTATTGGAAAGAGTTCAGAGAAAAGCAATACTTTGGATAGAAAGGTTGTCATGTAAGACTAGGTTAAGATCTCTGAAATTGTTTTCTCTTGAAAAAAGAAGAGTTTGATAGAATCTGACTGAACTGTTTAGGATTGTTAAGCAAATTGAAAGTATTGATGCATCATCTTTTTTTAATACTTAATGGTGAGAATGATAGGACTAGGGAGCAGAAATATAAATCTTGATAGAGTAGGAAGTCTTCAACTGAGACAACTTTACTCTGACAAGTTGGTTGGCCTTTGGAATGGGTTGCATTTAGACGTGTATGAAGTACATTTAAGGGAGTTTAAGGGAAGACTTGATAAGTAATTGAATGATAAGTTATATTTTAGTGGATGTTATCCTTAAAGCTGGTTATGTAGGCCTCTATTCAAAACTAGTTTTGTTTTATGTCTCTTATTGGTGGTGTTTTTTAATGTAATAAAGTTTTTACTTTACATATATATAAAGTTGTTTCAAAATAGCACCAAATAATGTTTATTTTCGTAAAATGAAACTTGGTAGTTTTAGTACAGTTGTCTTATGGAAATTTGTAGGGAGAAACACACGGAATGCAATTAATCATAATATCAGTTTGTTAGAAGTTTCATTCTACTTTGCTGTGTGATACATTTTCATGAAATAGTTGAAGGTTAAAAAAATAACTTAAACCTAAATTATTGTTACTATTACCAAGTGAATTTCATATGTTATTTCTAACTCTTTGAGCAATTTCAACTTGAAAATATTTTAGATAGCATGCTTCTTGATAAAAGAGTTAGCACAAAGGATCACATATAAAGTGTAAAAAATTTAAAATAAGACCCAAAACTCGAGTGCTTTCGAATAGTTGGCGTTTGTTCTCCTGAAGAAGAATAGTCTATTCGAAAGTGCTCGAGTTTTGGGTCTTATTTTCAGTTTATTAGATTGCAATGTGTCATTTCTTAACATTTATTTAGTGTAATTCACCACTTGTCAATTTTTCAAAATAATTTCTGTCTTTCCCAAAGAACACCTTTATTTTTGCTAAAAAAAACAAAACTAGCACCCTTGAGAACATATCTCTATTTCTTGATTTTTAAAGAATCTCATCTTTTTCTGATTACTTTTTGTGCAGGCTTTGGTTACCACTCCTTAACTTTTTCAGCCCGGGCTTGGTCCCGGGGACTGACCTCGTAACCATTTTGTGCTTGTTAAAGTTTTTCTGCTATAACTTTAAATTATGAAGCGAATGTTAACAAAATTTGGCAGATTATCAGTAAACATTACAATGCTTTCATATACAAAATATCTAATTTTTTTATCAAGTCTTAAGGTTTGTAAAGCATTGTTTTTCTCATGTCTTTTTTTTTGCATGTTGCCTATCTATCATGCAAAGTAATATTC
>NW_013666918.1:120198-121364 GCF_000517525.1 Limulus polyphemus
AGGGAGCATTTCCAAAAATGGAAAGAGGTGGGCAGGGGGCCACTGTGTTTGATTTATTACGTGAGCAGTATCTTAGCAAATAAGAAAAGATAAGGCATTCTTATGTTATATTCAAGATTGTCAATATCTGTAATTTGAGTTTATAATGCGTATGAAACTATAAACATAGTATTTTGACTTCACAAACATCTAATTTGAACCAGTGCTGTATTCAACATACCATGTGATACACAAAATTTAATGTTTAACAGCTTTTTTAATATTTAATTTTAAATTAAGAAATTGAGTAATGTATAATACTAACATTTGAATTATAATCTACAGTTTGATACCAAACTTATTGACATAAATTAATGAAATAGTAGTTCAATAAAATTTTGAATGCGAGTCAACAAACAAGAAGACATGGCTTTTCACCTGTGACCCGTCTCGAAAGGGTTAATGATATTAGATCAACTGGTTTGATTATTTACTAGCTTAGGAAACAGCTATAAAGTAAATTTAAATATGACTGGATAAAGCAAAAATCAGACTTTTTAAGTTATAATAGAGTGAATATTATGGTTTGAACAATAGTTTATAGTTTAGTGGGAAAGTTTCTAGTCAGAACTCCCTTCAAATTGACTAAAGGCAATTCAGTGGAAAGTTCTGAAGACATAGGAACAAACTACAGAGCTGGAAATTAGAAGCAATGCAAGTGGTTAAAATCTTACCAAGAATATAATGATGCAGTATTTTACCATTGAACAAATAAGTAATGTTTAACAGTATTAGTTTTAAATCTCATGTAATTCCTTAAAACTTAAGTAGCATTGACACTTTTGCAACAGGTAGGTAAAAAGGGCACACGTCACAACCATTTACAGTTACATTTGAAATGAAGTTAATTTATTATCAATATATATGAAGAAACTTAACATCAAACATAGTTAATAAATCATATTTTAATATTATATAAGTTTTAAGTTCTTAATTTTATAAGGAAATATTTAAGAAAATTCTCAACCTCCCCTAGTATGAGAATTGTGACATTTCTTTAATTTATTTACCACTCCTCCAAGAAGTAGTTATTACTTACTATAATATATTTATTACTCATGCAAACAAAATGTTTATATCTTTCAATCTTATTTGTTTACAGAGCCATAAACTATCAAATTGGACCC
>NW_013666918.1:122267-123885 GCF_000517525.1 Limulus polyphemus
TACAGTTACATTTGAAATGAAGTTAATTTATTATCAATATATATGAAGAAACACAGGCTTTGCCAATTTGACTGACCACATGACCTCTTTATACTCGTTCAAAGTCTTTATAGATTTGGCACTACAAAATTTTAATATATTGTGTATATTTTCACAAAATTTGGCAGTCTTTCAGTAACCATTACAAGTCTTTTACATACAGAAAATCATATTTTTAGTGAAGAATTCTTAATAAAATAAAGATTTGTCCATGAATATATTGAGTATTTGTTTTGAATAGTTCGTGTGCAAAGTGATTTTCGTGTTAAAATAAAAAATACTTTTCTTCATTTCAAAAATCTCAAATTTCATTTATGTGATCTCTAAAACTTCCAAAATACATTTAAAATTTTTTTCAGTAAAACTATATTTTATCTGTTATTTTCTCTACCTTAACTCTATATGCATTTGGTCAATTTGACTGACTTCATAACTACCAAAAAAAAAATCAAAATAAATCTAAATTACCCCCTTTTTTTTTTCTTTCCAGAATGACTTCAAATTGTAACATGAAACTACATTTGTTTATCCTAAGCAGCTTTAAACTCTTAACTGTATACATCTACTAAAATTGAATTTTATTGTTTTATTACCCTTTGAACAGTGTCTAACTACTACTTGCACCATTATATGTTGTAAATCACTTGGGGAACAAGCAGCTCATGTTATGCTATCGAATTACATTACTCACGAGCTGCTCGCATGCGTGCCTCGTGAAATTTTTTTTTTTACGTTATTATAATTATTTATTTTTCCTAATCTAACCTTAACAAACCTAAGGAGATCCCTATTTTTACATCTTAGTTACTTTTATAACAAAATAAAGAATAAACATGAAAAATAAGAAAAAAGCAATTACTTTTTTTTGCAGTTGACAATTGATGACACTTAACCGGACCTTTTTTAATGGTAGTAATGCATTAAATATTTTTTATTTAATTAAATAATGCACCACAGAACATAGAATAATAGCATGCAAAGAGCTATTACAAATTCATCCAAGCTAGTCATTAGTTTTCCCATGGGAGCGGAGCTTGTACTCTGAGTGAAACTGACGATTGTCTGTTCAGAACACAACAATAATAACATGCAAAGAGCAGACAATTTCATCTAAGAATCACACTTTTTCTGGCTTTCTTACTATGTGACAAGAGCCATTACAAATTCATTCAAGCTAGTCATTAGTTTTCTCTGAGTGAAATTGACAATTATCTGTTCAGAACACAACATAATATAACACATCATTTGGTAGATGAAAACCTTGGATTTCTATTGATTATAGGTAATATATAATTAAATGTAAGAGACCTATTAACAAATCGTGAAAGAAAGGGTGTGACAGGTGGGTCTGATTTTCTATTTCATTGCTCTGTAACCAAAGAAATATGGTTTTTCTGAGCAATGACAATTTTATAGTGAGTAACTTACATTTAATTTCATACGTTTTGGAGGGGTGGTGGATGGAGAAAAGAAGATGCCTAGAGAAAATGTGTCGTGTGTCACGCTAGGGGAAATTCAGGATTTCTTTTTATATTGCCTTGTAGAATTAAGAACTTAAAACTTATATACTATTAAAATG
>NW_013666918.1:124807-132700 GCF_000517525.1 Limulus polyphemus
ATTATTAGCTAAGATTTTATGCTATACTAATTGGTATAACATAAACAAAAAGTAGTTTAAAAAATGTAAGGCACAAAAATTTTGTGCCATGTGCAGTAAAGGAAACCCATGGTGATAAGGTTAAATAAAAAATTTAGTATAGTTGTACCATTTGTATTAAAATGTAAGTTTAAGCTTCATCGACAGTCAACAGCAAAACAAAGAAGATCCAGGTAAGTATTATATCTGTTTTTTTTAGTATACATTCTTTATTTATTATTATAAAAATAACAAAAATGTAAAAGCTAAAATAAAAAACTTATCAGGTCAAATAACGCAAGGTCTAGGTAAGATAATGACAAAAAAATATAAATTATTCACAAGGTATGCTTGCAAGCAGATCATGTGTTATATCATTCAATGCAGTAACTTGAGCTGCACATTCACCAAAGAATTTACAACTTGTTTGGCGGGATTATTAGTTAGACATGGTTCAGAAGTCAATAAAATAATTGATATATATATGCTGTTATGAGCTTTGCAAAGGGCAGCACCCTTGTGGTCTTAACTGTTGGAGTTTCAGTTATACTGCCAGTCACACCAAGTTTATTTAATGGAGGATTTGCAGTGGCGAGTGGAGCTCACAAGTTGTTAACTCGAGGTGATTTATGGTTAGAATAAATAATCAGAGTCCCAGACCAACATTGATCAAATTATTAATCATTTCCAAATAACATCCAATATAAATCAAAAGTCTATTGATCATTATACATTCAAATACCGTTAATCTATACTATCCATTAATACACATAGATGCACTTCTTTTAGTTGAACATGAATATTCTTCTTAAGATTACTTACATTAATTGATCAAGAGAGAAACCATAAATCTATACTTACAACAGAGCTGGATTTGTAAACTTGCAAAGGTTTGAAACTTTCATATACATATTCATGAATGGTAGAGTTGAGTACTTGATAACACTTCAAGAACTTGGAGGAAAACTGATTTTTTGATTTCAGACAGGGGTTTTTAAACCATATTTTCTTGGCATTCTCTCGACCTTCCAAATAGTATCCAGAACTACTCGCAAGTAGTCCTACCAATTTATTGGTCAATCTGTGCAAATTCCCGGGCTAACCCAGAACCATAACCAAAACTCTCAAGTGATTGGTTACTGTTATGTTGAGTTAGTCAGTTGCCTTTCCACTTGTACTAATACACCAGTGTCTTGTGAGGGTTATCGCATCAAAGTACCACTTTTGCTTGTTAATAACGACTTTTTCATAGCTTTCTTAGTGCTAACAAGTTAGCGTCAGTAATCCATCAACCTATCACGGGTGCTCGTGCACTTACTTCATTGCTAGGCAATATCTTTACGTAATTCTCTATGCCACTGACCTTGCTAGTTGAACTCTCTAGTTTTTGGCCTCATTTTGCAATACAGGCATCTTTACTTACGCCATTTCTCCATGTATATGTTCACTTAAAATGCGGAAAATTGTTATAACTTTATTCTTAAACTCTTTTTGATTATTAAATATCTTGAAGCAATTGCCAAATTCCCTCCAAAAATATTCAATTGCTTCAGCTTTAAGCTATTCAGGATAAACAACTGGTTTTTAGTTATAATTTGCAGTCACTCTAGAACGAAAAAACGTAATTTAGACTTTTTTTTATTTTTTGATGGTGATTAGTCAAAATGAATGACTGTATAATTATGGTTGAGAAAATAACAGATAAAATACAGAGTTTTCTGAAAAAATGTTTGGAGTGTATTTAGGAGGTTTTGGAGATTACACAAATGAAATTTGAAAATTTTGATACAAAAAAAAGTGTTTTTAATTGTAACATGAAAATCACTTAAAGTCTTTGCACATGGAGAAGTGAACATTATGATTCCATATATTTGTGGACAAATGTTTAGTAAAAACACCAAATTAAAAATTTTAATTTTTTCTACTAAAGACTTGTAATGTGTACTGAAAGTTCACTTGTGTTTGCCATCCATCATGAATAGTCTGTCTAAACAATCTATCAAAGCAAACAGGTCCCTTGTTGTCCTTAAATTTTATGTTAAGTTCTCATCACTTGATAAAATAAACACAAAACTATCTTTTATTACAAAAACCTGTTTCTTAAAATAAACTAATTTCTCATTAACCCTTTTGCAATAAGCTCATGTATTTTACATGATGATGTAACCACCATGTAACCATGAAGGTATACTTAATATAACTCTGAAAGTACTTAATGTATCTTATCGTCCCGAAGACAAAAGGTGGGAGACTTTCAAAATGTCGTCTTCGGAACAGGCAGTTTCCATAGATTCAACTTAGTTTCATCAAGGGATCTGTTAGTTCATCTAGGCTTTCCTATCTACTAAGCTTGAAAAACAATTTCTACCCTTATCATTTAAATATTTATTAAGCTTTCCTTTAAATTCCCTAAATCTGAGGGTCTCCAATTCCAAAGATCAGCCACCCTGTTAGAATAATACAACCATCTTAGCTGAAAATGATTCCTACTCTGCCAAAATTTGTGTCCTCAAGTGCTACCATTCTCACCATTAAATATAAAATAAAGGAGATGCATCAATACTTCTATTCCCTTAAAGATCCTAAATGGTTTAGTTGGATTCTATCTGACTCTTCTTTTTTCAAGAGAAAACAATTTCATAGATCTTAGTTTGTTCTGTTATGACAAACTTCTTACTCCAGGCATCATTTTAATAGTTCTCTCTGTGCCTTTTCCAACAGTTCAGTTCTTCTTAAGGTAAGGAGCCCAAGACTGAACACAGTGTTCCAAATAAGACCTAACCAGTGACCTAATGAAATTATATCCTTTCTTAGACTTATATTTAATGTTTTTTGAAGATACAACCTAAAATCATATTTGTACTTCCACTAGCAACAGCTTAAGAAACTGATCAACCAAAACATCAAGATCCTTTTCTTTATTAACATTGTTAAGTTATTCACATCAAAATTATGTGACAAGTAACAAAAAATGTTATTCTAAAAGTTTGTCATTTGATATTATATTTTTTCTGGCCTTAAACATGTTAGTTTTATTTTTGCAATAAAGTATTTTTACATTTCTAAAAAGTTTGCACTTAAAGGTTTTTCAGTTATTTTTTTTTTCGATATATTGAGGTGTTCATATCATGTGAAATTTTGTAAGCTAAATGGGTGAATATCTCAAGTTTACAATTTCATATACCCACCTTTTCCTTCACAAACAAATCAGTTTATATATAGAACATTCTAATGTTTTCATCTTTCTTTGCCTGTTGTATGACTTTAGTGGCCTATGAAAATTCAAAATTAAGTGTAATATCACAAAGCATGAACGTGAAGATTTTCCCAGTTTGAAGAATGGCATAATTTGTAAGCTGATTTGTTGAACATCATAATTTTTGTCTGTATTACTTTGATTGATAAATATTTTTAGTTATATAAACTAAGCTTTACTTACAGTAGGATGCTGTAAAAATATCTTCTTATATTTAATTGTTATGGGCTATAGATGAACTAATAAAGCTTTAACTTCCTGCTTATTTTTTCTTACTTTTATAAATACTATTTTTGCAGCAAGTACTTGTTTACAACTACCTCTTCTTTTATATTCCTAAAGATTAATGTAAAATGTATCCTTTTCTTTTCAAAAGTTAAAAAAAGGACACTTTCTAGTCATCCTGAAAAAATGCGTCGCTATTCAACTGGTGGTTATGAAGGGTTTGAAGACTATCCCATGGAGTCAGCAAACACAGAAGAACCAGAGATGTTACTAGGGCCAGAATTTCAGGAAGATACAATATTGGAGGTTTGTTCTTAAAGATGTTTTCTTTTTATGATGTGTGTGTGATGTCACATCTACAAGTTTGGAAATAGACATGTACAGTATTATGTTGTATATAATTTCCTTGCTTATTAATTTTTAGTATTATTTCACATTTCAGAGCTTAAATTCCTGAAAAAAATGTATATATATTATCTGTGAAAATGGTATATGCTTGGCATATACACTTTTCTTACATCCATTCATTATATATTTCTCAACTTTGTGTGAAAAGAAATATAATTTTTATTTCATTATAAAATTATAGACCTTAAATTTCATGGAATTGAATCTCTTATTGTATTTTGCAGTTATTTTCTTTCAGAATAAAAGTTAAGTTTTTACTGCTTAATCACTTTAGTTGGTTGGAAATTGACCTTTAGTTTTTTAATATATATAAAAATGTCAAAGTAATGTAACTCAGTAGTGAAAAAAAAAGTGTTTAATGAGTATTATAAGTATGTTATACCTTACTTGTTAATATTGCACATTACCCAACTATTTCTCACCATTAACCTAAATTTCCTCATAACCACTTTAAGGAACAATGGTATTTTGCATCTCATCTCAGTGGAAGTTTTCACAGTATCCTGTGGTACCTTCATCTCTTCATGTAGCACTACAGTTCAAATGGATATGACAATATCTAAAGATATAATTCTAAGTGGTTTAAGTGTTGACTGTTGTGTTTTAAAAAGTTATTGAAACACATACATATATTCTGGTGCTGAGTCTTGATCTGTACTTGTGCTTCATCGTTTAATGTTATGCCTACTTCTGTTAGCATTGAAGCAATAGATTCTTCAGTATTATGTTGTGCAAGATCATCCAATTTACAAAGCAATTTAATCCTCATTAGGGGTCTGTTTTCTGTATTTCATGCTGTAAACACATAACCTGAGGTGTAAGTTTCATGTAGTATTAACTATGATCTTTTTTGTTTTGTATTTACAGAAGAATATGAAATTCTTGAGAAAAAGCCCTTTTGAAAAGAAAAAAATCACACTTTATTATTAGACAAAAATATTTTACAAATTACAGTCTTTGACTATTTTGATGTCAGTTCAACCGAGCCAAACGTTGTCCTTTTTTAACTTTTATAACTTATGGTTTTATTCTTAAATAATGCATTTTATTTTAGTTCTTTTAGCCTATGTTTGTAATTTATCTGTTCTTTTTTTTTTCTTTCTGATGAGACATAATTTATTTTATCTAAAAGATAAAAGGTAGAACATAAACTTATTTATAGGTATCATACATTTCAAAATGCTTTTCTTTTCATCATCAGTGATTATGATGATTGAAATGTTTTCTGAAACATTCTAACCCTTCTAAATAAAAAAATCTTTCATCCTGACTACTATCTTTGTTTTATTACTTGACATTGTTTTCTCTCTTATTGATCTACCAGTTTTATTTAACTTTTAACTCTCTCACTATGGGCTTGATTGATTTGACCTAAAAATTGACCTTCAGAGTGTTCATACTATAACTAACCATATACTATAATATCGCCCCCCAGTGGCACAGCAGTATGTCTGCAGACTTACAATGCTAGAATTCGGGTTTCGATACCCGTAGTGAGCAGAGCACAGATAACCCATTGTGTAGCTTTGTGTTTAATTGCAAACAATACTATAATATCATTTGTGTATCTTTCCAAAATTTTGCAAACTTTCAGTAAGCATTGAGAGTCTTTTCTAGACAAAAAAATCATAATTTTTAATTAAGTATTTTCACTAAAAATTTCTCCTTCAATATATATGGAGTCCAAGTGTTGACTGCTCCAAGAGCAAAGTGATTTTCATGTTAAGATTAAAAATGCTTTTCTTCATCTGAAAATTGTCAAATTTCATTTGTTTAATCTCTAAAACCTCCCAAATAAATTTCAGTTTTTTTTTTCCAGTAAACCTTTATATTCTATCTGTTATTTTCTCTACCCTAACTCTATACTAAGTTGGTCAATTTGACTGACCTCGTAACCATAAAAAAGAAATAAATCTAAATTACCCATTTTCTTTCTAGAATGACTTCATATTGTAATGTGAAACTATTTTATTGTTTTATTGAACCATGTCAATTGAATACTTTCTCCACCACAAAAATGTTAAATAACGTAGGGAATGTGTAGCTCACATTAGCTTATTGAATTACGTAATGCAAGGGGCTACTTGCAAGCATACCTTGTGAAAATCTTTTTATTAGTATTATTATTTATTTTACATAATCTCACCTTATCTAACCTAAAATGTGTCTAATTTTGATATTTTAGTTAATTTATGATAATAAATCAAGGAGAGGAGTGTTAAATGAATTAGAGAAGAACTAGAGAGCAAATGTCACAATTCTCATACTAGGGGAAATTGATAATTTATTTTTAATATTACTTTATAAAATTAAAAAATTAAAAAATTTATATAATATCAAAATCGGATTATTAGCTATGTTTTAAAGTACTTTAATTAAATTTTGAATGTAACTCAGTAAAACCTTGTGACGTGTGTAAAAGGATGCCTATATAGAAAGAAGTTAAAAAATATGCATCCATTACCAAAATTTTATCAGAAAGTTTAAAATCAACATGATTGTTTAAACTCTCTTGTATTTCTTAACTATCATACAGTTGGTAGACTATATGTAGAGATGTCCAAGGTACTCAATAGCCATAATACAAATATACGTGCTAAAAAATCAACAGTGACTAAAAATCTTACTTTAAAAGATGATTGCCACTCACTTTCATTTGTTTCTCTATCCAACAAGCCCCAAAACAAGGCAAGAAACCATCGCCAAGATACCAAAACAGATAGTGGCCAATGCACCAGATTGTTCATTATTCATCTTCTTGTTTCAATTGAGCTAACTCTACAATTACATTATCACTGACATCAGTTTCAACCTTAATCCACTGTATGTTTCTGGGCAGTCTGTCATTGCTTAGTCATAATATCTAGTAGTAATTAAAAAAATAATAATAATTATTGTGTAAACAATGTTATCATTACCCCTTTAAGTTAGCTTTCTTACAGAAATATGATGTTCCTTTAAAACACTTATGTACAAGGTGAAACAGGAGGCTGTAACAGCCACCGATCATTCAAATTTACAAAGCCTACATCAGACCTCATTATGAATATGTAATACATGTAGGAATACACCCCACAAGCATATGTCAACAATCTCATTGTCCTACCTCTTGTTAAGGATCATATTAATATGTTTGCTCAAAAACTATAACAAAACCCAAAAAAGAAATGTCCAAATAAGCACATTCCTCAACCTTGCAGCCACACCACCTACATCTCTCCTCTTAACTACATAAATAGCATTTCATCATATACATGTACTAATCAATCATTTCCTTTTCAGTTTCACATCTAGGGCACGGGTCAGGTAGAATATTGAGCACCTGGCTCATGAAAGCAGGTTTCCCCCCTGCATCTAAATCGATCAAGGCATTGGATAATTTTATCCCAGCCTCCTTGGAAAGAGCTGTTACTCTCATTAGTCCACTAGACTCAGTTTTATTTCTTATCCTATGTATCATTTTAAATTTCAAAATTTTGTGTAAATTTTCACAACCAAGCAAACAAATTTGTGTACTTGGTCACAATTCTCTCTGTTTCCACTTAACTTGATCACCACTTCAGGCTGATGTCATCACCAAGTGCTGCAGCTAAATATGCTTTGACTCTGACCACTAATTGATGGTCTTTCTCTCCGGGCTTGAGTCATCATCTTCCACGTCTCTTCGTGTCTCAACAACTTTTCATCCTGACTGCTTCACCAAAATTAAGCTCTGAGGCTATTCCACTTCAAATTCGTTTGAATTCAACTTTCTCATCACATGGGGTGAAGAGAAACTTTCTAAGCACCCTTGGTTGTCTTTCAGGCTCCAAATTCTTTGAGTCTTGAAAGATATTAAGCCTAAATTTCTGCCATGAATCTTGATTTGGTTTGTGAAATGGGAATTACCAGCCATGACTGTAACATGCAGAATACTCAATGCTTTATACTCTATACAGTTGCTGTCTTTAAGGAGCCAACCCCTATATTATGTATGAAGTGAAGGA